>NC_073307.1:88133686-88212200 GCF_027595985.1 Sorex araneus
AAGGGAAGTGAAGGAAGGAAAGGAAGGAACAAAGGAAAGGAAGGCAAAGAAGGAAAGAAAAGAGAAGGAAGGAAGGAAAGAAAGGAGGGAATGAAGGAAGGAAGAGAGGAAGGGAGGGAGGGAGGAAAGGAGGAGGAGGAGAAGAAGAAGGAAGGAAGGAAGAAGGAAGGAAGGAAGGAGAAGGAGGAAGAGAGGAGAGGAAGGGGAAGGAGGAGGAGGGGAGGGAGGAGGGAGGAAGGAAGAGAAGGAAGGAAGGAAGGAAGGAAGGAGGAAGGAAGGTAAGGAAGGAAGGAAGAAGGAGGAAGGAAGGAAGGAGCAGCATGAGGAGAAAGGAGGGCAGGAGGGTGGGAGGGAGGAAAGCTTGACAAGGGCTGTTTTTCCTTCCCAATTGAGCCATCAAGGGGCCAAAGAGGACAGAGAGAGAGAAGTGCAGGCCTGGAGAGCGAAGGGGCAGAGGACCCGCCATGCTGGCCCAGCCCACATACAGCCCTGCCTGGGCGCAGGCAGGCTGGAGATGAGCAAGGCTGCAGTCAGGGAGACGAGGACTCCAGTGGTCAGGAGCCAGGGAGTGGGGGTGGGGAGAGGGAGGGGGGGCTGCAGACAGCGGGGGAGGAAACACTCCCCACCCCAGGAGACTGAAACTCCGACACACTGGCATCCCCTTGGTCTTGGAGAACAGGGAGTTTCCCGAGCTAACAAGAGGAGGAGGGCACTCGGACCGAGGTGACCAGGCCATCGCTGGCCCTCCTGACTGCCTCTTGTGCTCTTAAGGGCGAGCTGGGGGCTGCGGAGGGGGTTTAAGTGGGGGAGCATGTGCCTGGCATGTGTGAGGCCAGACCCCAACTCTGCACAGCCCGAGACACACTGCGGGCTTTGCACTCCTGGTTCCCAGCACCCCCAGACACGGTGGCCTAAACAGGTTTTTTTTTAAGGGGTGGGGCTATATCAAGTGGTGCCAGGGTTTACTCCTAGCTCTGTGCTCGGGATACTCAGGAATCACTCTGGCCAGCTTGGGTGATCACGTGGGATGCCAGGGTCCATTGCGTGCATGGCAAACGCCCGAACTGCTGCTGTCCTATCGCTCTGGCACTAACATTTCTTCTTCAGAGAGAGCGGGTATCAGCCACGATTCCTGCTCTGGCTCATTATTTTCCTCTTCCCTCCCTCTGGGGAGCACAGCTCCCAGGCGAGACTGACTGTTTCTTCATTTTCCTGCTGAAACCACACACACACACACACACACACACACACACACACACACACATACACACACACACACACCTCCCCCTGCAAAGATATGCCTGTTTGTGAGAAGGCAAAGCAAAACAGCAGCGAAGTGGGAACGGGAATTCATTCAGAACTTTTCTCTCCGGGATGGTCTCGTTAAAGCATTTGACCCCCAAGACAGGAGCAGCATAGATCATAGGAATTAGGGCCCCCCTGCACCCAGGTTTAAAAGCCTCAGAGTCCAGGGCCTGGAGAGATAGTACAGCGGGTAGGGCACTAGTTTTGCACACAGCCGACCCGGTTTGATCCCCAGCATCCATAAGGTGCCCGGAGCACCACCAGGAATGATTCCTGAGCACTGAGCCAGGAGTGATCCCTGAGCACTGCAGGCCCAAATGGGAAAAAAAAATCTCAAGTCCATGGATTGATTCTCAGCAATATGGGTCCTGAATCCTATCCCCAGGCCTGAGGAAAAACTCCCATTCCTCCGTCATCCCTAAACTAGGGACAATCAGGGGCTATAGACAGCAGGGATGAGCATTTGCCTTGCATGCGGCCAACCCGGGTTTGATTCCAGCATCCCATAGGGTCCCCTGAGCACTGCCCAGGAGTGATTCTCAGTGCAAAGCCAGGAGTAAACCTGTGCATTGCCAGGTGTGACCCTAAATTAAAAAATTAAAAAATTAAATTAAGGGGGCTGGAGCGATAGCACAACGGGTAGGATGTTTGCCTTGCACGTGGTCAACCCAGGTTCGATTCCCGGCATCCCATATGGTCCCCTGAGCACTGCCAGGAGTAATTCCTGAGTGCAGAGCCAGGAGTAACCCTGTGCATCGCCAGGTGTGACCCAAAAAGAAAAAAAAATTAAAATTAAAATTAAAAAATTAAAAAAAAACTAGGGGCAATCCAAGTGTAGGGATCATCCTGTCCCCTGTGAGCTGTCACCCAAGAGGGTGACACATTGATCTCCGAGATCTGACAGGTACATGGGCCCTCCAGGTGCCTGAAATCCAGCGTCTGATCTTCCTGAGGGTGTTGCTGGGTGTCCAGCCTGTGTCCCCGGGGCGGCAGCTGCCCAGAGGCTGCAGAAGGAACCAGAGCGATCTGCTGCGGTGACAACACCAGGAATCTGATACCTGCCCCTTCGTCACTGAGCCATTGTCGCCTCAAGTGCAGAAATAACACCTGGACATGCTTGGGGCTTACACAACATGGCTTTTTGACCGCACGGAAGACGCGGGGGACAGGGAAACCTCCCTCTGTCCCGTGCCTGTCCCGAGCCGAGCAGCTGCTATCTGGATCCATCTGTATCCATGGATGCCAGAGTGTTGTGTGTTTTGCTTTCTTTTGACTTCTTTTGACCTGGCCCACACCTGGCATTACTCCTGGCTGACTCCTGGCAGAGTTCAGGGAATCGAACCCGGGCCCGCCATGTGCCTTACCCGCTGTACCGTCTCTCCAGCCCCTTTGAGGGCATATACAGACTCATGGGTTTTGGCGGGGTGGGGGGCGGGGTGCTCTTGGAAGTGTTTCGACCCCTCCCCCCACCGTGGTGCCCAGCTAGGTCCCGTCCTGCTGGGAATGGAACCCAAGTCTCTTTATCTGCAAGGTGTGTGCCTCACAGCAGAGCCACATCCCCACCCTTGGTGCTTCTGTTTATTTTGCTCCGGGGGGTTTTACTAGTGGGACCCAGGACTTTTTTTTTTTTTGCTTTTCGGTCACACCCGGCGATGCACAGGGGTTACTCCTGCTCTGCACTCAGGAATTACTCCTGGCGGTGCTGGGGGACATATGGGGATGCTGGGAATCAAACCTGGGTCGGCCGTGTGCAAGGCAAACGCCCTCCCCGCTGTGCAATCACTCCAGGCCCAAGACTGTTCTTAACGCAGTGCACAGGCTATTTCTAGCAGTGCTCAGGCTGGCAGGAATCAAGCAGGTAAAAAGGGACCAGCAAGTAAAGGATGTGCTCCTGCCCTTTAAACCATCACCACCAGCCTTTCGAACCTAAAACAAAAGCAGGTGGCTCCGGAGCCCTAGTACGGAGGGAGGGTGTTTGCCTTGCAAGCAGCCAGACCCGGGTTTGATCCCTGGCATCCATATGTATCCCGAGTATCCCCAGCAGTGATTCCTGAGTGCAAAGCCAGGAGTAACCCCTGAGCATCGCCAGGTGTGACCCTCCCCCACAAAAACAATTTAAAAAAAGCAACAAAAAAAAAATGAAAAACAGGAACAGGGGAAGGGAAACTGGAGAGACAGTATAGCAGGTAGAGACAGTAGGGTACTTGCCTCAACTCACCTGGGTTCACTTCACTCCCTGGCACTAGAGGTGGTTCCCTGTGGATCGCCAGGAGTGATCCCTGAGTGTAGAGCCAGGAGTCAGCCCTGAGCATCACCAGGTACCATTCCCTCATTTTTTTTAAATAACCAAAAATATATGTATCATTATTTTCTTCAGTAGGACTTTGTTGCAAGCATTCATAATTTCTTTCTTTCTTTCTTTCTTTCTTTCTTTCTTTCTTTCTTCTTTCTTTCTTTCTTTCTTTCTTTCTTTCTCTTTCTTTCTTTCTTCCTTTCTTTCTTCTCTTTCTTTCTTTCTTCCTTCCTTTCTTTCTTCCTCTTCTTTCTTTCTTCCTTTCTTTCTTCCTTCTTCTTTCTTTCTTTCATTCTTTCTTTCTTTCTTTCTTTCTTTCTTTCTTTCTTTCTTTCTTTCTTTCTTTCTCTTTCTTTCTTCCTTTCTTTCCTTTTCTTTCTTTCTTTCTTTCTTCCTTTCTTTCCTTCTCTTTCTTTCTTTCTTTCTTTCTTTCTTTCTCTTCTTTCTTTCTTTCTTTCTTTCTTTTCTTTCCTTCCTTCCTCCTTCCTTCTTTCTTTCTTTCCTTCCTTCTTTCGTTTCTTTTTGATTCTGGAGACCCACTAGGCCATAAGCGCTTCTTTCTGACTCTGTACTCTGGTGATGCTTGGGGGACCAATGTACGTGACCCAAAAGCAAAAGCAGGGGCCAAAGGGGTAGTTCAGTGGGCAGGGGACTTGCCTCGCACGTGGCTGACCTGGATTCAATCCTGCACCACATATGGTCCCCTAAGCCCTCACATAGGTGGTGATCCTTGAGCAGATTCAGGAGCAAGCACTGAGCACTGCCAGATGTGGCTCCCCCCCCCCCGGCCCCGCCAAACATGTGTTAGTACAGCGGGGAGAGTATTTGCTTGCATGTGGCCCACCCGTGTTCAATTCCCTGGCATCCCATGTGGCCCCTCGGCACTGCCAGGAGTGACAGAGATAGGAGTCACCTCTGAACACAGCCAGAAACACAGCAGATGTGGCCCCAAAAAGAAAAGAAAAGAAATGCTGAGCAGACCACCAGGAACAGTGAGGCAACCCCCAAACATTAAAGCAGAAAGCAGCCACTGTCTCTCAGACTGGGAGGACAGCAGGACAGTGGGACATTGAAAGTCCAGAAGCTTCCAGAGCTCTCTGGCAGGAACTAAAGATTGTGGATTGTGGGAGCCTGGCAAAACAATGGGGATTATGAATGAAGGAAGAGGGGGAACAAACAGTCCACATGATTTGTGTGGGGAGACGGGTTTAGTCCCAGCACCTCCAAACAGATCTACCAGATACATGCCCCGAAAAAGCAGTGTCAGAAAGCAAAGAGGCTGACCTTCTTCCCATCAGGAGGTCTTCCACCCCCTGTCCTTCAATTGGCTGAACCTACAAAGATGCGCAAGAGCAAAGGAGTCTGGGAAATATAGTTTCTAGCAGTGATCCAGAAATTCTCCAGTAGGGTTGGAGAATAAATCTATAAGCAACTGGGCAGTTGGCAGAAAGAAAGAAAGAAAGAAAGAAAGAAAGAAGAAAGAAAGAAAGAAAGAAAGAAAGAAAGAAAGAAAGAAAGAAAGAAAGAAAGAAGAAAGAGAAAGAGAAGGGGGGAGGGAGAGAAAGGAGGGGGGAGGGAGAGAAAGGAAGGAAGAAGGAAGGAGGAAGGAAGGAAGGAAGGAAGGAAGGAAGAAGGAAGGAAAGAAGGAAGGAAGGAGGGAGGGAGGGAGGAGGGAGGGAGGAAGGAGGGAGGGAGGAGGAAGGGAGGGAGGAGAGAGAGAGGGAGGGAGGGAGGGAAAGAAAGAAAGAGAGAGAGAGAAAGAAAAAAGAAGAAAGAAAGACAGAAAGAAAGAAAGAAGAAGAAAAGAAAGAAAGAAAGAAGAAAGAAAGAAGAAAGAAGAAAGAAAGGAAGGAAGGAAGGAGGAAGAAGAAGGAAGGAAGAAGAAAGAAAGAAAGAAAGAAAGAAAAGAAAAAGAAGAAAGAAAGAAAAAGAAAGAAAGAAAGAAAGAAAGAAAGAAGAAAGAGAAAGAAAGAAGAAGAAAGAAAGAAAGAACCACCAGCAGTAGCCCCCCAAAAAAAAACAAAATCAAGGCCACGAGACCAGGATTAAAGTCCAGATGTCAAGGCCACTTCTTTAGGACCCAAGAGAGTCTAGAAGTTTGCAGTGACCGAAGGAGACGGTCAGTGGAAGCAGGGTTCACAAGGATCCAAGGAGCATTCACCTGACCAGAAGGAAATTGGGGTGCGGGAATAACTCAATGGATGAGCACATGGTGGGCAGGGGAAGGGTTGGGCCACTCACAGCAGTGCTCAAGGGCCACCTTCTGGCTCTGTGCTCGGGAGTCCATCCTGGTGGTGCTTGGGGGAACTTTGATGCTGGGGTTTGAACCGGGGCCATCTGCAGGCCAGACAAGAGCCTTAACCCCATGACTATCTCTCAGACCCTCCAGCACGTGCTTTGTGTTGGGGACACCGGGGCTCAGTCCCGGCACGTCCAAACAGATCTATCAGATAACTCCAAAAGCAAACAGCCAGGAAGGGCACGGGAGGAACTTTGGGCTGCAGGAAAGAATCTGGCAAGTTGCATGAGAGAGGGACAGAATAACCAAGCTGAAAACTCGTTGACTTCTTTTAAAATTTTTTCTTTCTTTTTGTGTCCACACCCGGCGATGCACAGGGGTTACTCCTGGCTCTGCACTCAGGAATGACTCCTGGCGGTGCTCAGGGGACCATATGGGATGCTGGGAATCAAACCCGGGTCGGCCACATGCAAGGCAAACGCCCTACCTGCTGTGCTATCGCTCCAGCCCCAATTCTTTTTAAAATTTTTAAAAAAATTTTATGAAGTAGCTCACAGTATTGATTATATTTAATGTTCAAACACCAATCCCACCATCCTTACACCTTCCCACCACCATATTTTGGGTGTTTCCATCCTGAAGCCTATCCCTACCCAAAGCAGAACTGAAATAACATAATATTTCCCTCTAAGGTTGGTTGCCTCCTACTTTTTTTTTTATTTTATTGAATCACGGTGAGATAATTACAAGCTTTCCTGTTTGGGTTACAATCTCACAATGATCAAACACCCATCCCTCCACCAGTGCACATTCCCCACCACCAATATCCTTTTCCCACCCTCCCCCTGCCTCCATGGCAGACAATATTCCCCATACTCTGTCTCTACTTTTGGGCATTGTGGCTTGCAACACAGACACTGAGAGGTCATCATGTTTGGTCCATTATCTACTTTCGGCATGCATCTCCCATCCCGACTAGTTCCTCCAGCCTTCATTTTCTTAGTGAAAGCTTCTCTATTCCATCTGCCTTCTCCCCTCCGCTCATGAAGCAGGCTTCCAGCTATGGGGCAATCCCCCTGGCCCTTGTATCTGCTGTCCTTGGGTGTCAGCCTCGGTTGCCTCGTACTTTAAATCCTATCAAACGTGGTGTGACAGTCTTGGAGCATGGTAGGGTGTGTTCTGTGAAGAGTCACACAGCCACGAAGCGGCCAGCCACGCGGTCAAGGAAAAGTTCACTCATGGGTGACGCTCCGCCTGAGCGTGTGGAGAGCAGCTGTGAGCAGGGCGGCGGTTGTGTTCTGGCGGTTGTGTTCCGGCTGCCGGGGCTGGGTTCCTTGGGGCGGGAGGGGTCTCACCCACCCCCTTTTGGGGCGTCCCGAGTGAGAAAACCTGGCACAGGGTCCGGCGAGAGAAGGACGTGTGATCTGGATGGTGGCCCATGACGAGATTATCTGGCACCAGTCAGGGGTGGCTAAACTCCTTGACTTGTATATATAAATTAGTGTTCTCTGCGGGTGGGGAATTGAGCCACACCCAACAGTGCTCAGGATCACTCTAATGATGATCCTTGGGGGACCTGATGTGGTGCTGGGAGATCAAACTGGGGTTGCCACATACAAGGCAAGAGCATTAACACCTGTGCTTTCTCTCTGGCCCCAAGATTAGTGTCTTGTTTTATTTTGTTTTTTTTTCTGGGGGGGGGGAGCCATACCCAGCAATGATCAGGCGTTTCTCCTACTTCTATACTCAGGAATTACTCCTGGCGGTGCTTGGGGGACCATACGGGAATGCCGGGGATTGAACTCGGGTTGGCCACATGCAAGGCAAATGCCCTCTCCACTGTACTATGTTTTCTGACCCCGGATTAAGATGGAGCAGGGACCAGTGTGACAATGACAGTTGGAAGGACCAATCTGGACAAGAACTGAGTGTGCAGAGTAGGTAAAGGGATATACATGATAATCTGTCAGTACCTGTATTGCAAGTCATAATGCCCAATTGGGAAAGGGAGAGAGGGGAGAGAGAGAGAGAGAGAGAGAGAGAGGAGAGAGAGAGAGAGGAGAGAGGAGAGAGAGAGAGACAGAGAGAGAGAGAGAGAGGGAGAGAGAGAGAGATAAAGAGAGAGAGAGACAGAGAGAGAGAGACAGAGAGAGAGAGAGAGAGAGAGAGAGAGGAGAGAGAGAGAAGAAGAAAGAAGAAAAGTGCCTGCCATAGAGGTGGTAGGAAACTGGGGACATTGGTGGCAGGAAAATGTACATTGATGAAGGGACTGGTGTTGATCATTATATAAGTAAAACACAATCATGAAAACTTTTGTAACTGTGTATTTCATGGTGATTCAATAAAAAGGAAAAGATTAGTGTTCTTTTTTTTTTTTTTTCCTTTTTTGGGTCACACCTGGCAATGCACAGGGGTTACTCCTGGCTCTGCACTCAGGAATTACTGCTGGCGGTGCTCAGGGGACCATATGGGATGCTGGAATCGAACCCAGGTGGGCTGCATACAAGGCAAACGCCCTACCCGCTATGCTATTGCTCCAGCCCCAAGATTAGTGTTCTAATGCACTTGACTACTTATACTTCAGTGAAAAGCGTTCCCATTTGGGAGAGGTGGTAAAGAGAATGAAAGGGCATGCTTTGCATGTGGGAGTCCCAGGTTTGGTCCCCAGCATTCGACTGGTCCCCTGTGCACTGCAGAAAGTAACCCCTGGGCACCACACTTGGAGTTGCCCTCAGAATTGCAGCTATGCCCACCCGGTCACCCACAAAAATAATAGCCACAAGAATGGAGGGTCCTTGATTCTCATCTTTTGAAATCCTCAAATGTTTTCTGTTGAAATAATTATCAGGTACTGACAGATCCAACGGGGGAGGGCAGGGCAAGAGAGATAGCAACAGCCGGAGGGCATTTGCCTTGCACACAGCCAGCCGACCCGGGTTTGAGACCTGGCATCCATAGGGTCCCCTGAGCACCAGGAGTAAGCCCTGAGCATCGCCAGGTGTGACCCATAAAAATAAAACCAAGGGGAGTCCTGGAGCATGGGAAAGTTAAGATGCCCTGACACCCCCTCCCCCTTGGGCTGGAGCGATAGCACAGCGGGTAGGGCATCTGCCTTGCAGGCAGCCAACCGGGTTCAATTCCTCTGTCCCTCTTGGAGAGCCTGGCAAGCTACCAAGAATATCCTGCCCGCACGGCAGAGCCTGGCAAGCTCCCCGTGGCATATTCGATATGCCAAAAACAGTAACAACAAGCCTCACAATGGAGACGTTACTGGTGCCCGCTTGAGCAAATCGATGAACAACAGGACGAAAGTGTTACAGTGCACCCCCCCCAACCCTCCTCTCTCTATACCAGTGTTCTGTGTGAATTGTCACTGTCACTATCACTGTCATCCCGTTGCTCATCGATTTGCTCGAGCGGGCACCAGTAACGTCTCCACTGTGAGACTCCTTGTGACTGTTTTTGGCATATCAAATACGCCACGGGGTGCTTGCCAGGCTCTGCCACGCGGGCTCGATACTCTCGGTAGCTTTCGGGGCTCTCCGAGAGGGGCGGAGGAATCGAACCCGGGTGGGCCACATGAAAGGCGAACGCCCTATCGCTGTGCTATCGCTCCAGCCCTGTGTGAATTGAAAATGATAAAATAATACATTTAAAAGAATAAAGTAAAACCAAGAAGGAGGGAAAAGGATCTCGGGCCATGGCACACTCCTGCCTTCGTGCATGTGCTAACTTAGCCCCAGCGCCCACGCCCGGGGTCCAGCCAGCCACACTCTCCATCCCTCACTTCCCGGCCTCCTCCCTGGGGCCAGCCAGGTGCAGATCCTAACCCCAGGAGGGAAGAGTCAAGTGTCTTTTTTTTTTTTTTCCTTTTTGGGTCAAACCCGGCGAGGCACAGGGGTTCCTCCTGGCTCTGCTCTCAGGGGACCCTATGGGATGCTGGGAATCAAACCCAGGTTGGCCGAGTGCAAGGCAAATGCCCTCCCCGCTGTGCTATCGCTCCAGCCCCTCTTCCTTGTTTTCTTATCCAATAAGTTCCTGGTTTTCTTACTTCATATATAATCAGAAGACATTACCAATACTTGCGATTGTTACTTATATATATATTTTGCTTTTTGAGTCACACCTGGCGATGCACAGGGGTCACTCCTGGCTCACGCACTCAGGAATCACCCCTGGCGGTGCTCAGGGGACCCTATGGGATGCTGGGATTCGAACCCGGGTCGGCCGCGTGCAAGGCAAACGCCCTCCCCGCTGTGCTATCGCTCAGCCCAGAGAAGACTCAGTGTCTTCCACCCTTTTGTGGGTCCCCCCGCCCCCCATCTACTGGGACTTCCCAACTCCTCCACCAAGAACCTGTCCAGCCAGTCTGCCCAACTGGGGGAAGGCTGAGCACCCAACAGGCTCCTCCAGGAAGGGGGCCGGCCCCGCGCCTCGGTGACCTATCTCTAGAGAGTAAGTCGGCCCATCCTGCCAAGGGAGGCGTCCCTGAGTCACACGGAGGCCTCGGGGTTGCTGGAAAGAGCTAGAAGCCGGAAGTCAGGAGCGCGTCTCTCTAGGCTGTGTGGCCGGGGCAAGGCACTGTGACGACATCGGTTTACTCCGTGAATACACCCGGACGCAGCAAAGCCCTGGAAAGCCAGCTGTACAGATTCTGGCTCCTGAACAGCAGAGCTCACAGCCCGGGGGTGGGGCTGGGGGTGGGGGTGGGGCGGGGGGGGGGAGGAGGGGGGGGAATCGCAGGAGTCCGTGCTTCTCAGAACCCCGGGAGGCCTCAAGGATAATCATGGAAACTTGGAAACCAGACGGAGGGCCTGGCATGAGTGGGAAGGGAGGGGCTCCTCGTGGGTGAAAGGAAGTAGTTGGAAGGATGGACAGGAGCCAGGCTCGCTCCCCGCTTCCCACGTGGCACCCCGAGCCCCATCAGGGGAGGGGCTGCAGAGACGGCGGGTAAGGTACTTACTTGCTTTACGGGCTGAACTGAGCTCAATGCCTGGCATCCCGTATGGTCCCCTGAGCACTGCCAAGGGTGACGGTTGGACCCCAGAGCTAGCGGGGGTGGAGGGGAGGGGGGGAGGAGGGGGCTAAGGCCATGCATGCAGCCTGTAGCCTGGTTCAAACCCCAGCGCTACATGTGGTCCCCGGAGCACCTCCATGGTCCCTGGCACAGAGCCAGGAGTGAGCCTTGAGCAAGGGGGTTCCTGGGACACAGAATGACGCGGGGGTCCGAGAGACAGCAGGGTGGCTTGGGCACGTGCCTTCTGCTCTACTGCACAGGGTCTCCTGCGCCCAGCCAGGAGTGATCCCCAAGCCAAGAGCCTGGAGTAAGCCCAGGTTGCAGCCCCCACTCCCACCCCCACCCCTCCAGGCTGCCACTCCAGCCCCACTGACACCGGGAATGGGGGTGGGGACCCCATTCCCACCCCCACCATTCCTTCCTGGAAGAACATCCCTAAGGACAGAGTCGAGCGGGGTCTCTAACTTTAGAAGGGTCCTGGGGGTCATCCCAGGTCACTTGGCGGTCCCGGGCTGTCTGACTTGTTATTCCTTTGTAGTTTGCCTTAAAAAGCGACCCAGAGGGGCTGGCTGGAGCGATAGCACAGCGGGGAGGGCATTTGCCTTGCATGCGACCGACATGGGTTCGATTCCCAGCATCCCATAGGGTCCCCAGAGAACTGCCAGGAGTGATTCCTGAGTGCAGAGCCAGGAGTCAGCCCTGAGCATTGCCGGGTGTGACCTAAAAAACCAAAAAAAAATTTAAAAAAAAGCGACCCAGTGCCGGAGCGAGAGTACAGCGGGCAGGGCGCTTGCCTGGCACGCGGTCAACCTGGGGTCCATCCCGGGTGGTCCTCTGAGCACCCCCAGGAGTGATGCCTGAGCGCAGAGCCAGGAGTAAGCCCTGCGCATCGCCAGGTATGGGACCCCCCCACCCCAATTTATTATTTTTTTTCAAAGAGCCCAGCCGGGTGCTTCTTTCTGCTTCTTGCGTCTCCGTCTGCGGGCCTGGGTCAAGGCGGTCCCGGATCTCACAGCCGCCCGCGCGCCCGTCACATCCCGCCCCCCGTGTCCACCGGCCGCGCCCGCGCCGGCCCCGCCGTCCGCGCGTCCCGCGCCGGCTTCCCAAGAAGGGAGGCGGCTGTTCCGGCCCCGCTGCCCTCACGTGCTTTCCCGGCCGCCGCGTCCCGCCCGCGCCGGGCCAGCCCAGCCTGTTCCTCTTCCCGATTGCGCCAGCCCGGCGGGCGGCCCGCGGCCCCGGCTCCCGGCGCTCCTGTCCCCGCCCCGCCGTCGCCGGCCGCTCCACTCCCACTTCCTGCGCCCGGCGCTGGAGCCCTGCAGGCCAGGCCCGGCCCTGGGCCCCCGGGGCACGTCGGCCGCGCGTCCCGCCGCAGCCCCTGCGCTCCGGGGGCCACTGTCAGCCCTGCCCCGCCGGGCCGGACCCGTCCCGCGTCCTCCCGGCCGTGCGCCCCCCGGCTCGACGGGCCCACCATGCGCCTGCCCCGGGCCGCCTCCTCCCCCGGCGGCCTGGCCTGGGGACCCTTCATCCTGGCCCTGTGCCGCTTCCTGGCCGCCTCCCCCGTTGCACCGGTGAGGGTGGGGTGGACGGCCGTGGGGGTTGGGGGGAGCTTCGCCCTGCGGCGCGCGCGGGGCCGGGTCTGGGCAGCCCGCGTGCGCCGTGCCGGTGCCAAGCCCTGACTCCTGCTCCCCCTCGGCGGCCTCCGTCTCCTTTTGAAGGTGTTCCCGTACCCCACGGGGAACCGAACCTGCCAGGACGCGCAGAAGGAGTATTACCAGTCCAGGCACGGCTTGTGCTGTTCCCGCTGCCCCCCAGGTGAGAGGCAAGGGCCGGGCGCGGCGGCGGGGCTGGGGGGCGGGAGGGGCGGGCTAGGATGGGTCTGGGGGCTGCAGCGGGCGCGGCTGGCGCTGGGCGAGGGGTGTCCGGCGCTCTCCGGCAGGAAGGCCGTGCCCACAGAGCGTGTGGGGGCGGGCCTCCCCCAGCCCGCCGCACCGCACCCTGCAAAGGCCAGGGGACAAAGGTCCAGCTCCCTCTGCTCCGTCTGTCCGCCCCGCGGTCCCCCTTAGGCAAGTACGTCGTAGCCGAGTGTGACAGCAGCCAGGACACCACCTGTGCCACGTGCCCCGAAAACTCCTACAACGAGTACTGGAACCACCGCCTCAACTGTCAGATGTGCCGGTCCTGTGATGACGGTAGGGGGTTGGGCGGAGCAGGGCTGGCCGCTTTCTGGGTTGGGGGGTTGGGGGTTCGCGCGGCGGCCCCCTGCTCAGCGCCCCTGTGTCTCCCCCCTACGCACACAGTGTTGGGCTTCCAGCTGCTCTCCCCCTGCACCAGCCAGAGGCAGACCCAGTGCGGCTGCAAGCCCGGGATGGCGTGTGCCACACACAGCGCCAACGAGTGCCCCCACTGCGAGCCGCTGCCCAGCTGTCGGCCTGGCACGGAAGCCAAGCTAGAAGGTCAGAGGGCACAGGGCACAGGGGTCTGGGATGGGGGGAGCGTCGGGGAGCCCCCACCCCCTGGAGGGCCCTGCGGCAGCCTCGCATGCCATTGCGTCCGTCTGCAGGGTCTGTGTCACCCACAGGGGCTCTGCCTCGGGGAGGAACGGGGACAGGAGCTGGGGTTCTGGAGGGGCGCCTCTCAGCGCTGCAGGGGCGGGGCCGGGGGTCTCGGTGGAAGGTGAGAGGGGAAGGGGCAGAAGGGCAGAATGGATGGAGCCCTTGGGTGGCGGCAGAGGGAGCGGTGGGTGCCGGAGCGAAAGGCTCCCACGGTCCACAAATCGGCTTCTCCCGTCTCTTGGCAGGCGAAGTGACGAACATTCACAGCTACTGCGTGGCCTGCAAGGAGGGACACTTCCAGAACACCACCTCCCCCACAGCTCGCTGCAGCCCCCACACCCGGTGCGTGTGCCCCAGATGCACTCAGCCCCGGGGGCTCGCTCCCCCCCACCCCACACACCCACCTCTTCTAGCCCAGACCCACCTCCTGAGTCTCAGGCGTTCTCTGTTCTCTGCAGATGTGAAGCCCTCGGCCTGGTGGAGGCCGCCCCGGGCACCGCCCAGTCCGACACTAGCTGTAGAAGCCCAACAGAGCCCCCCGAGATCTCAGAGTCCTCCACAAAGACACCGGTCCCCAAAGGGCCAGGTGAGGGCCAGGGCTGAGGGCTGTGGGGAAAGGGGGAAACGCTTTAATACCACCTGTCTGCAAATACGGAAGGGCTGGAGAGATAGCACAGGGCGTAACACATTTTACCTTGCACCCATCATACTTGGGTTCAAAGCCTCGGTACCCCGTGTCACTTCAAGTTTCTTTTCTTTTTTTGGGGGGGTCACACCCGGTGATGCACAGGGGTTACTCCTGGCTCTGCACTCAGGAATTCCCCTGGAGGTGCTCAGGGGACCCTATGGGAGGCTGGGAATCAAACCTGGGTCGGCTGCATGCAAGGCAAATGCCCTCCCTGCTGTGCTATTGCTCCAGCCCCCACTTCAAGGGTCTTAAAGAGGAAATAGAGTATCTCTGAGGATAATTTACTTGCACACACCTGAATACACAACAGCGTTAAGTTTCATAGGCCAGGGCAGGGAGGCGGCTCAGTGGTCTGGGGGACATGCTTTGACGTGGCTCGGTGATCTGGGGGACCTGCTTTGAAGTGGCTTGGTGATCTGGGGGACATGCTTTGCACGCTGGAACCCTGAGTGGCATCCCCAGCATTGCATGCCCCCACCCCCAACACCACCAGGAACGGCTCATGAGCACTGAGTTAGGAGTAGACCCCAGCCAGAAATAAGAAAAAACAATTAACATAGGATGGAGGGATAGTACAGAAGGCCAAGCAATTGCCTTGCAAGTGGCCAGCCTGGTTCAATGCCCAGCACCATGTTTGGACCCAGAAGCACCAGCAGAAGTGAACCTGAGTGCCTCCAGGTCGGCCTCCCAGACCAAACTAAATAAAATAAAGTAGCATAGAATTTTGCACGTTACCTGTCAAGGAACACCCCCACACAGAGAAGTAACTATCACCTCTGGGGTTCTGTCACCCTCATCTAGTCTTTTTTTTTTTTGGTTTTTGGGTCACACCTGGAGATACACAGGGGTTACTCCTGTCTTTGCACTCAGGAATTACTCCTGGTGGTGCTCAGAGGACCCTATGGGATGCTGGGAATCGGCGACACCGGGGATCGAACCTGGGTCAACTTATCCACTGCACTATCTCTCTGACCCCTGTTTTATTAGCTTATTTTATTTTGCTTTTTGGGCCACACCTGAAAATATTCAGGGCTTACTCCTGGCTCTGCACACAGGGATTACTTCTGGCAGTGCTTGGGGGACCCAATGAGATGCCAGGGATCGAACCCAGGTCGGCTGCCTATAAAGCGAACTCCCTACCCTCTGTCCTATTGCTCCAGTTCCTTAACTTCTTTTTTTTGGCGGGGCGTCACACCCAGCAATGCACAGGAGTCACTTCTGGCTCTGCACTCAGGAATTACGCCTGTGGTGCTCAGGGGACCCTATGGGATGCTGGGAATCGAACCTGGGTCGGCCGCGTGCAAGGCAAACGCCCTACCCACTGTGCTATCGCTCCAGCCTCACTCTCTGGATTCTTTTGGGGGTGAGGGCTTGGGCCACACATGATGGTGCTCACAGATTGCTCCTGGCAGTTCTCAGGGGTCCATGTCACGCTGGAAATCAGATTCTCTCCAGCCAGACACATTTACTTTTTGGGGGGGGGTTGGAGTGGGGGAAGGGAGGTTTGGACCGCCCATATTGCAGTGGTACTCAGGTGTTACTCCTGGTTCTGTGCTTAGGGATCACTCCTGGAGGGGCTCAGGGTTCTTATGGGATGCCAGGGATTGAACCCGGGTCAGCCTCATGCAAAACAAGCACCCTCGCTGTTGTAGTATTGCTCCAACACACCCCCGCATCTACTTTTGTTTTGAGGCCAGACCCAATGATGCTCAGGGCTTACTCTTGGCTCTGTGCTCAGATCACTCCTGGCAGTGCCCAGGAGACTAGATGGGGTGCTGGGGATTGAACCTAGGTTGACCACATGCAAGGCAAATGTCTTCCCTGCTGCGCTATCTCTCTGGCCCCAGACTCATCTGTTTTGAACCGTTTTGTCTGTTATCTCCCAGACATGTCTCTATGTATATCTAAACATAGTTTGTTTCCTGAAAGTGAGTCACTGAAATATTTAGTGGCTTTTTGTTTGTTTGCTTAATTGTTTGTTTTGTTGTTGGTTTTTGGTTTTGGGGATTTTTTTTTGTGTGTATTTTTATGGGACGGGTCACATCCGGTGATACTCAGGGGTTCCTCTTGGCTCTGCACTTAGGAATTACTCCTGGCAGTGCTTGGGGACCATATACAGTCCCAGGTATCTAACCGGGGTTGGCTGGATGCGCCATACCTGCTGTACCGTCTCTCCAACCCCATCCATCTGCTCTTTTCTAGGGGTGGGGGGACCATACCTTGCCTAGAGCTTCCTCTTGTTTCTATGCTCAGGGGTTCCTCCTGGTGGTGCTCGGGGGTCCATTTGCAGTAGAGTCTCACCTAGGGTTGCCCACATGCAAGGCAAGCTCATTTCCTCCCATACTACCCCTCCAGCCTTTTTTTTTTTAAATTTTTAACTCTGGATTATAGATGACTGACGGACTGAGAGATAGAAAAAGAGGTAAGGCTCTCGCTTAGATGCAGTTGACCCCGGTTCAGTGCCCATCATCATGGATGGTCCCCCAAGAATTGGGAGTAAGCCCTGATCTCCCCCAAGTATGGCTGAAAAAACAAAACCCCAAAGTGGTGATGGTCAGGTTGGAGAATATGCTCAGCTGATTTCCTCCCTGCACAGATGAAACAGCTGATGTACCGAGGCGAAAAGACTTAGGAAGCCCCCATCTGGGGGGCCAGAGAGAGATAGTACAGCGGGGAGGGCTCTTGCCTGGCACACGGCCCAGCATCCCATAGGGTCCCCTGAGCACCACCAGGAGTAATTCTCTTTTAAAAACAACAACAACAACAACAAATTTTTTTTTTTATTGAATCACTGTGAGATAGACCCTTGCAAACATACAATATTCCAAGACCCATCTCTCCACCAGTGTACATTTCCCAGTCCCGTTGTCCCCAGGTTCCCTCCATCACCCCCACCCCCCATCCCCTGCCTGCTTCTATGGCAGACACTTGGCTTCTCTGCCAGGAGTAATTCTTGGGCTCAGAGCCAGGAGTAACCCCTGAACATCAGAGTATGTGGCCCCCAAACCAACATCATCATCATCATCATCATCATCATCATCTTTTTTAAAGTCCCTTAGCTGGGCAGGAAACTTGGGGTCCTGAATTTTCAACTCCCTTTCCTGCCTCCCATCCTGTCGGTCTCTTGGTCACAGATGAAGGTGCAGGGAAAGGTCAAGTTCCCAGTCTGCCAGGCTGCCCGTCCTCCTGCCCGTCCCAGGGCATCAGTGATGGTGGGTGGGTGCTGTCATAACTGTCACTGAAGGATAAATTATCTGCGGCTTCCCATGAGGGCTAGAGGACCCGAGCCTCCGCCTGCCGCCCCAGGTTCCCAGAAGCCGCCCTGAGCAGTGGATGGGGGGTCTCACACCCCCAAACCTCCAGGGCCAGTACGGCTGAATTTGAAAGTCTCCCCCATTCGCCTAAACCTGGATACTCTTCCCTGAGGGCAGGGAGGGCAGCCTGGCTCCTCCCCGGCTTCTCCGTAAGATAACGGAGTCCCCCCAAAACGCAGCTCTCCCTGTGACCTAGTCTGCTTAGAGCCAAGCGCCCCCCTCTCTCTACTGCCTCCCACCCCATCCTTTTTTTTTCTTTTGGGTCACACACAGCAATGCACAGGGGTCACTCCTAGCTCTGCACTCAGGAGTTACCCCTGACAGTGCTCAGGGGGCTATATGGGATACTGGGAACCGAACCCGGGCTGGCTGCGTGCAAGGCAGACGCCCTCCCCGCTGTGCTATCGCTCCAGCCCCTCCCACCCCAACCTTAAGCTCATCCTTATTCCTGAGACAGCTCAGTCTGGTGCCAGAGCAATAGCACAACGGGGAGGGCACTTGCCTTGCACACGGCTGACCTAGGTTCAACCCCCAGCACCGCCTAGCACCCCCGCCAAAGCTTTTCCAGGAGTAATCCCTGAGTTGCAGAGGCAGGACTGAGCCCTGAGCACCCTCAGGACTGGCCCCCAAACAAAAAAAATGATAAAATAAACAGAGACTGCCCGATCCCGGTCTCTAGGCAGGGGCGGCACCTGTCCCACCCCAGACATCCCGTACAGTAGAGTTTACTGGCTGTCGGGAGACTCCCGCCCCAAGTTGGATAGAGCCTCCCATTGTCTGCACCCAAAGGCATGGTCTGTGACTCTGGCGGGTGGCAGGTTGGGTAGGGCAGCCACTTACCTCCTTCCCTTCCACCCTCCCACCCGCTGTCCCGGCAGAAGACACGCTGCTGCTGGCCATCCTGCTGCCCCTGGTCTTCCTTCCCCTGCTGACCATTGTCCTGGCCTGGAAGAGCCACCCCTCGCTCTGCAGGAAGCTCGGTAAGAAGGGGCCGGATGCACGGGCCAGGGCAGTAGGCCAGCGGGGAGGGCGTTTGCCTTGCGCTTTGATGACACCGGGTTCGATCCCCGGCACCCCAGAGGGCCCCCTAAGCACCTCCAGGAGTGATTCCTGAGTGCCTAGCCAGGAGTAAGCCCTGAGCATCTCTGGGTGTGACCCCAAACGAATGAACAAAACCTGAAGGAGCTAAATGCAGGACTGGGAACTGTGTCCACAGCTGGCTAGAGCGGGCGAATATTCCACACCCCCAGGGCCAAGCCTTCTGCCCCTCTGCACCTTCAGGCTTCCCTCATGCCTGCCCCCCCATATACACATCTCTAATCACCCCCCCCATTCTGAGGCTGCTTCCTCGGGGAGCCTGAAGAGAGTGGCATTATGGGGTGGTGGGTGTGATAGCACAGTGGGTAGGGCGTTTGCCTTGCACGCGGCCAACCCGGGTTCAATTCCTCTATCCCTCTCGGAGAGCCCGGCAAGCAACCGAGAGTATTCCGCCCACATGGCAGAGCCTGGCAAGCTCCCAGTGGTGTATTCAATATGCCCAAAACAGTAACAAGTCTCACAATGGAGACGTTACTGGTGCCCGCTCGAGCAAATCGATGAGCAAAGGGATGACAGTGACAGTGACCATGACAGTGGGTGGGGGTGAGGGTCAGCCAAAGGTCCTCCAATCCCATCTCCTTTTCCCTTGCAGGCTCCCTGCTCAAGAGGCGCCCAGAGGTAACAGGGAGGCTGGGCGGATACAGGGTCGGAGAGTGGTGTGGGGCAGGGGGCAGGGAGTGGCCGGGTGCCAGACCCCCATGACGCCATTGAATCAGTTCCTGCACATGGCACGTGCCAGTCTCTGTTGGGCCCCGGGGAGAAGGCAGGGAGCACTGCCAAGTCCCTCCCCTCCAAGAGCTGCAAGTCTGTGGAGCCAAATAGAATGGAAAAGAAATACGCATCTAGGAGCCAGAGCCATGGTACAATGGGTAGGGCGTTTGCTTTGCATGCAGCCGACCCGGGTTCAATCCCTGACACCCCATATGATCTCTCAAGCGCTGCCAAGAGTGATCCCCGAGCACAGAGCCAGGAGTAAGCCCTCTGAGCACTGCCAGGTGTGGCCTCAAAACAAAAAGAAAAAAATATGCACCCACTGTGTCATTGCTCAGGAAGGCAGGGCGCAGGCAGTGAGAGACAGTGGCATGGGAAGGGGATTTATTGTTTTAGAGTGGACATAGCGGACCTCTCAGAGAAGCTGGTAAGTGGGTGGAGCGCTGAGGAAAGGAGGGAACTGGTCAGAAGGATTTCTGGGGGAAGGTGCTTCAGGAAGACTGGGACGTTTCAGTGCAAAGGTCCTGGGGCGGGAAGCCTGGTGAGGTGGGGCACAGGTGGAGTCGTGGGGGATCCTGACGCTCTGCCTCCTTTGCAGGGAGAATCTGGTGCTGTGAATGGGAGCTGGCAGCCTCCAGGGGTGAACCCACATTTCCCTGACCTGGTAAAGCCACTTCTGCCCTTCTCTGGAGACTTGGCACCTGCGCCCGCCCCCGTTGGGCCCCCCATCGAGGCCCCCCCTATCCCAGTTGTGGAGAATGAAATGCCACAACAGCGGAGCCCTGTGGTCCAGGCCAACGAGTTGGATGCTGAGTCTCCAGACCAAGGTCAAGTGGCCCACGGTGAGCCTGGGTGGGGGCTAAGAGGTGGATGATGTCATGGTGGGTGGAGCTACGAGCGGGGTGGGCAGGATTGGGCGAGGATATAGTGTGGTGGGAGGGGCTATAAGCAGGGTGAATGGGGCGATGTCAGTGTGGGCGGAGCTATAAGCGGGTGGGTGGGCTGTGGGCGTGGAGATGGCACGGTGGGCGGGGCTATGTACAGGTGTGCCGGGGCTATGGGCGGGGCGATGAGGTAGGAGCAGGGTGGGTGGGGCGATGTCAGTGTGGGCGGGGCTATAAGCAGGATGGGTGGGGCTGTGGGCGTGGAGATGGCATGGTGGGCGGGGCGATGAGGCCGTGGGTAACAGGAGTGGGTTGCAGGTGAGAAAGGAAAGCGACCCCAGGCCAGACTGAGTGTCCAGCCTCCAGCCGATGTGACAGCCAGAAATGGGGGAAGGGAGTAGACAGACCCCCTACGCACAGAGAACAGAACAGAGAACCAGTGGCTGACAGCCCGTGGGCGTGGCGTGGAGAGAGGAGAAAGGGTAGGGAAGAGGCAACATCCCCCGAACGGCTCTGACTCCGCCCACCCTTCCCCAGGTACCAACGGCATCCATGTCACCGGCGGGTCTGTGACGGTCACTGGCAACATCTACATCTACAATGGGCCGGTCTTGGGGGGCGCACGGGGCCCTGGAGACCCCCCCGCTTCTCCAGAGCCTCCATACCCCATCCCGGAGGAGGGGGCCCCTGGACCCCCGGGCCTTTCGACTCCCTACCAGGAAGATGGCAAAGCCTGTCACCTGGCTGAAACAGAGACTCTAGGGTGCCACGCCCTCTAAGGACCCAATCTGTCACCCACGTCTGGTGGCATCTGGGAAAAGCCAGAATGAAGGGGGGCGTGGGGTGTTCCTGGGCACCCTCTCTCCCGACCAGCCCAACCTGCACGGGACTGAGGTCCACTGGGGCACCCCAGGGGCCAATCCTGCTCAGAGGGCCGGGGCCTCACCCCCAGGTGAGAGTGGGGCCTGCAGACCGTGGCCGGAGCCAGCTGAGACTGTGCACAGCCCCTCTCTGCCCGCGTGGGGCGCTGTGCCAGCTACACTTCAGGCGCCCACCGGCAATAGGACACTACTGCCACCCACCCACCCTCGGCACTCTGCACCCCGAGCATGCCACAGGAGGGAGCCCGCTGCCCGGCCACTCGCTAGGACGTTCCTGGGACCTCCAGCGGATTCGTGGTGCTCATGCCCAAGCTTCTGAGAACCTCCGAGCGCCCACTCTTGCCCTGGACTGAGGTAGACCCCAAAGGTTGATGGGAGACGCCCCCCACCCTCTCACAAAGCAAAGGGAGTCACAAGCTGTGGGGCGCTGGGGAGGTGGGGGTGTGTATGTAGGTATAAGGGACAGTGCTGGAGCTGGAGGAAGAAGCAGGTGTATTTACAAAGTGTAACCACATGCAAATAAAGAGGAGATTATGAGCTAGATTGTTGATTTTCTTGGGATCGGGGCCATGTCCGCGGCAAAGACCCGAACATTTAACTAGAATCCCACAGAGAGATATTTTGAGGGGAGGGGGGTCTTAGATCCTTCATTCAGATGGGGGGGAAAATTAGCCAGAGGCCCCGGGAGATGACCCAAAGTATGAGCCATGTAGTTTGCATGCAGGAACTTGGGGTGCAAGTCCTCACACTACAGGGACCCTGAGCAGATTCAGGGGTAACCCCCGAACACCATTGGGGGTGGCCCAAAAAACTCAATATTAGATAGAGGGGCCGGAAGAGATACAGTGAGTAGAGCATTTGCCTTGTTGCAGTTTAATCCCCTGCACTGCCTACGGCCTCCCAAACCTTGCCTGAAGTGATCCCTGAGCACTGCCAGGTGTGGCCTAAAAAAAACAAACATATATATATATGTTTATTTATGTATATATATTATACATATATAAACATACATATGTTTGTTTATGTATATATATTATTTATGTATATATATTTAATATATATATTAAAAAGCCAGGAATCACTCACCATGTGCAGGCTAAATGTGTTCAGTGGGAACATAAGACCACCCCCATGAGGACAATATGATTATTATTCCCATTGAACAGATGAGGAAACTGAGGCCCAGAGGTTACTGCATACCTTTCAAATTTGATAATAAATGGCAAAGCTGGGATTTGCACCAGGACTGGCTCTTGAGTCACCCACCCTTATAGCAGTGAATACCCCTGAGGGGGCCAAAGGGGTTTTCTCAAATAATCACTTCCCCTTGCAAGGCCCGGAGCACTGGGCCCCGATGCCAAAGGCTAAAGTGTTCGCTTGATTTCTTTCTCTCTGGTTTTATCCCCTTGCCCCACCCCCACCCCCCATAAAAGACAGGCTGTGACATTTTCTGAAGCTCCGGGACTAGTCCGAGTTGTGGGGTGGGGCAGGAGAAGGGGTTTGTCTACCGCGCCAGCCCCAGGCTGTCTTAGTTGAAGAATCACAAGGGAGGGAGTCTTGCCAACTGTCTGCCCCTTCCATAAAAGGCCACCGTCTGGGGCTCGAGTGTCAGACAGAGCTGTCTCTGCGGCTGCAGACACATACCCCGGGAGTCCTCTGATCCAGGAGGGTGGGTCATTTAAGGTCGGCCAGGAGAACGCACTGCATCCAGCTTCCTTGTTGCAGAAGCAAATCGTGAAGAGTCCTTCTGCTGCCCTGGGTCAGCTCTGTCCCATGTGAGTCCGTAATCATTGTCCCAACATGCTGAGATGTTTCATTTGCTTTTGCAGTGCTGGGAATTGAACAAATACACACACACACACATATATATATATACACATAGCACTGTAGCACTGTCATCCTGTTGTTCATGGATTTGCTCGAGGGGGCACCAGTAACGTCTTCATTGTGAGACTTGTTGTTACTGTTTTTGGCATATTGAATATGCCACGGGTAGCTTGCCAGGCTCTGCCGTGCAGGAGGGATACTCTCGGTAGCTTGCCGGGCTCTCCGAGAGGGGTGGAGGAATAGAACCCGGGTCAGCCGTGTGTCCTACCCACTGTGCTATTGCTCATATATATATTTGTACATATATGTACAAATACTTGCTTTATTTATTTTGTTTTTGTAAAGATTAAAAAAATCTACTGAATCACTGCGAGACAGACCCTTAGAAAACTGTTCATGATTAGGTTTCAGTCATACAGTGCTCCCACACCCATGTTCGTTTGTTTGCTTGTAGGGGAAAAGAATTGATGCTTAAAGGGCCACCAAGGGTCAGGGATCAAACCTGGAGCTACCACATGCAATGCAAGAACTGCAGCCATCTGAGCCATCTGCCAGTCCCTCTCGTTTAGGCTTTTAAAAAAGTTAATACAATTATATAATATGGGGGCTGGAGCGATAGTATAGCGGGGAGGGCATTTGCCTTGTACATGGCTGACCTGGGTTCGATCCCCAGCATCCCATATGGTCCCCTCAGCAATGTCAGGAGTGATTCCTAAGGGTAGAGCCAGGAGTAACCCTTGAACATCGCTGGGTGTGACCCAAAAAGCAACACACACACACACACACACACACATATACACACACACATATATATGTCACTGTCATTGTCACTGTCATCCCATTGCTCATCAATTTGCTCAAATGGGCACCAGTAATGTCTCCATTGTTGTTACTGTTTTTGGCTTATTGAATATGCCATGGGGAGCTTGCCAGGCTCTGCTGTGCGGGCGAGATACTCTTGGTAACTTGCTAGGCTCTCCGAGAGGGGCGGAGGAATCAAACCGGGATCGGCTGCATGCAAGGCAAATGCCCTACCGTTGTGCTATTGCTCTAGCCCATACATATGCATATTTATATAGCAACATATATAAATAATAGTACAGTGGTAGGGCTGTACTATTACTTGCATGTGGCTGGCTTGAGTTCGATCCTCGGAACCCCATATGATCCCCTGAGCCGGAGTCCCTGAGCAGAGAGCCAGGACTAAATCCTAAGCACTGCGGGGCGGGGCTCAAAAAACTAAAAAAAATATATGTATATATATATATATATATATATATTCATATATTTTTTCCCTTACAAAATGAAAAGAAACTTGTTTTTCAATCAGTGGTGTTAAGGGACCAGGGAGATGGCGCAGGGCTGGAGGACAGGCAGTGCACGTGGGAGCGGCTCGTGAGTTTGGTCCCAGTGCCCCCCCATTCCGTTTTGTCATTGCAAGTCTCCCTGGCTCTGTGGGAGTCAGACTCACCCCTGCCTGGATGAACGTGCAGACAGTGGAGCTTCAATAACAGTTAAGCGTTTTCTTGGGGCCCGGAGCAATAGGACAGCTGGTGGGCACTTGCCTTGCACGTGGCCGACCCTGGTTCAATCCCCAGCACTCCATGTGGACCCCCGAGCACCACCAGGAGTGACCCCCGAGCCCAGAGCTAGGAATAAGTCCTGAGTACTGCCAGGTGTGACCCAAAAGCCAAAACCAAAACTAAATTAATTGTCTTACAGTTCCAAGGGTCCAAGTTCCCTGGGCCTGCAGGTCTGGCTCCTCTTTGTACCTCCGTCTCCTGAAGTCATCACAGGGACACACCTTGTGCCCTTTGCGTGTGTGTCCTTATTGCTCCAGGACACCTGTGACTGGATTAGGCTCTTCCCAAGAACCTCACTTGAACTGAATGACCTCTTTAAATCGCCGAAGAAAGCCACGTTTGGTTTGGTTTGGTTTGGTTTGGGGGGGAGGTGGTGGGCCGTAGATTGGGGGCCGGCTGTGCTCAGGGCATACTTCTGGCTCTGTGCTCAGGGATCAGCTGACACAGTCGGGGACAGGGGGGTGGGGGTGGCCTATGGGGTGCTTGGGATCAAATCCAGGTCAGCTGCTTGCAAGGCAAGGGCCCTGCCCGCTGTATTATCACTCCAATCCCTGACTAGACATTTTTAAGAGTCTGTTCCCATACATACGTGTCAATCGAGGTGCATTATCAAATATTTTTATCTTTGCCATGTGAAAATGTTATCTCAGTGTGGTTTCTATTTGCGTTTCTTTTGTGTTTGTTTTTCTTCTCTCTTGGGCCACTCCTGGGAGTGCCCCGGGCTTGGCTCAGCGTTCCGGGATCTCCCCTGCCCTACCTTCAGAGTCCCTGCTCTTCTGAGTGTGAAAAAAGGTTTGCGTTTCATTGAGTAACATTCTTATACCTTAAAGAGTCATCTGTAGCATTTTTCACTAACCATTCCCACCTTTTTTTTTTTTTGGCTTTTTGGGTCACACCCGGCGATGCACAGGGGTTACTCCTGACTCATGCACTCAGGAATGACTCCTGGCGGTGCTCGGGGGACCCTATGGGATGCTGGGAATCGAACCCAGGTCAGCCGTGTGCAAGGCAAATGCCCTCCCCGCTGTGCTATTGCTCCAGCCCCACCATTTCCACCTTTTAAGAATTTTTCCATTGGACAATTTCCAAGTGTTACCTTGTTTCTACAAGTTATCTTTGAACAACCTATTTATTTGAAATAGTATCATTAGATGAACCAAATGTGTCAAATTGTAATTTCCTTTGGATTGCTTAGTCCTCTTCCCTCTTTTCAATCAGTTCCGTGCTCAGGAGTGACCCCTGGAGGTGCTTGGTGGAATCTAGTTGGGTTGGCCGCATGGAAGGCAAGTGTGATCCCCTGTACTGTCTCTCTAGACCCAAACCTCTTGCTTACATTGTCCTTTGAATATATATATTATGAATAGATATATATCTCACTGTATCACTGTCATCTCGTTGCTCATCGATTTGCTCGGGCGGGCACCAGTCACGTCTCCATTGTGAGACTTGTTACTGTTTTTGGCATATCAGATATGCCACAGGGAGCTTGCCAGGCTGTGCCTTGCGGGTGGGATACTCTCAGTAGCTTGCCGGGCTCTCCGAGAGGGACAGAGGAATCAAACCCGGGTTGGCCGCATGCAAGGCAAATGCCCTACCCACTGTGCTATCGCTCCAGTCTAAAAACAACATAAGAATTTTATAAATACACAACCACACTTACCTACATAAATAAATAAAGACAAATACTACACACCTAGTTTTTAAAGCTGCACATTCCACTTTCTAAAAAAAGTGGACTACAGTGACTTGGCTCCAAATAAAAGAAACCAAAGAGGTTGTCAAAATTTTCTAGAGCAACTGTCACTGTCACTGTCACCCATTGCTCATCGATTTGCTCGAGCGGGCACCAGTAACATCTCCATCGTGAGACCTGTTACTGTTTTTGGCATATTGAATACGCCACGGGGAGCTTGCCAGGCTCTGCCATGCGGGCAAGATACTCTTGGTAGTTTGCTGGGCTCTCCAAGAGGGACGGAGGAATTGAACCCAGGTCAGCAAGGCGAACACCCTACCCGCTGTGCTATCTATCGCTCCAACCCAACTTCACAACTATATAGAGAAAAAATGTTCAAGAGCCCTAAGGTAATAGCTCTGTAGAGCGTCTCAAAGGTATTCACCAACCCCAATGAAGGACTTATTATTGGTTCATTTACTTATTTATTTGCTTCTGGGCCAACCTTGGCTGTGCTCAGGGCTTATTCTTGGCTCTGCACTCAGGGTTCCCTCCTGGAAGGCTCGGGCACTGTAAGGGATCCACTCCAGGTAAGCCAAGTGCAAGGCTAGTGCTTACCTGCAGTACTATGGCTCAGTTTCCTCATTGGCTCACTTAAATATTTACTATTTGCACCTACCTCAAGTTGCTGCTTTTCCCAGGCCTGTTAGAAACCTAATCCAACTTTCTGGCGGCTCCAACTTCTAATAGTGATTGGAACAATTTGTAACAGGAGCAGACTTTCCCAACTCTCTCCTAACCACAACCTCTGCCGGCCAAACCTCATCCTGAATCATTTAACAATGCCTCTAGGGGCCAGAGAGACTGAGAGCGAGAGCAAGCGAGCAAGAGAGAGACAGAAACAGAGACAGAGACAGAGAGAGAAGAGAGACAGAGAGACAATTCCTTGGGCCAAGCATTAAGGAGGTTTCAATCCCTTAGATCCAGAGCCTCCGAGCACTGCTGGGTACAGCCTCAAACCCATATCAATCAACAGTGCCTCTGAAACTTGGGTTCCATCCAAAATAGGAAAGAATTTGCTGAGAAATGTTTCTAATGCTCAGTTGTTAACATGTTGACTCTTGGGGCCCAGAGAGAAAGGCTAGGGGTTAAGGCGTTTGCCTTGCACCCCCCAGGCCCCGGTTCCATCCCTCCTGAGCACTGATGGGCGTGGCCAAAGCCCCTGGGGGTCCCCCCCCCAAAACAACTCTTGGATAAATTTGCTTGTGCAGTCATGGCTTCTGCAGAAATCGTTCTAGAGCACTCCAGTTTCAAAGGGAAATACTCCAGACACACCTGAGTTGAACCTAGAGTTTCTCTGGATTTAGTCTTTTTTTTCTGCTTTGATGCCAGAGATTTGGAGCCTTGTGCATGCCAGGCAGACACTGTCCCACTGTGTTTCCTTCTCAGCCAGGAATTAATCTTGTGTATAAAAAAACCAAACAGGGGCTGGAGCAACAGCACAGCGGGTAGGGCGTTTGCTTTGCATGCGGCCGGCCTGGGTTGATTCCCAGCATCCCATGTGGTCCCCTGAGCACCGCCAGGAGTGATTCCTGAGTGCAGAGCCAGGAGGAACCCCTGTGCATCGCCAGGTGTGACCCAAAAAGTAAAAAAAAAGAAAAAAAAGAAGGCAACTGTGATGTAGATTGAACTCATAAATGGAGGCATTCACTCATTCACTCAATGCCAAATATTAATTCTACTGGGAATCTATTTTATACTAATCACTGTTCTGTATATCAAAAATATATAGGACAGGGCTGGGGTGATAGCATAGCGGGTAGGGCGTTTGCCTTGCACGCGGCCGACCCGGGTTCAAATCCCAGCATCCCATATGGTCCCCTGAGCACCGCCAGGAGTAATTCCTGAGTGCAGAGCCAGGAGTAACCCCTGTGCATTGCCAGGTGTGACCCCAAAACCAAAAAAAAATATATATATATATAGGACATTCAAGGTGCAAAGTTTATTTAAGTGAGCTGGGATTAGAGAAAGCTCTCTTGGCAAGTTGACAGCATGTGCAAAGGCCCTGTGATATACAGTGGGATATGTTGGCTGGGGCTTGACAGTACAGAGGAAGATGAAGACAGACAGACAACACACTGCATATGTCAATTAGGGTACTTGATTTTACCCAAAGAGCAATGTTTTTTCACCCCTCGATTACAGTTCTTATTTTTTTTTTCAATTCACATTAGAGGAAGTCATACTATTGCATGTTCCAGAAAATGACTTTTCTTTTGTCATTTTTTAAGCTCCTGACCTAAGCATTCATGGTAGAGCTACCCACACCAAAGAGGTGTTCCCCTCCCAGATGGCGGTGTCCAGCCAGGGGACAGATAAAGGACCAGACAAGTTGAGTCTCCTGGGCCTGACAGAGCTGGGTCCATGCATTTCACTGACTTGTCTTTTCTTCTTCCCGTAGTTGAATTTCCTGTTCTTATCATTTAAATTCACTCATAAAGAGGAAGCTTAGGAAACCCTAAACCATAAAACCTCAGAGCCAATAAAAGCAAGACTGCAACATCCTTAGCTGGCTCTCTGTCTCTGTCTGTCTCTATTTCTGTTTCTGTCTCTGTCTCTGTCTCTGTGTGTGTGTGTGTGTGTGTCTCTGTGTGTGTCTCTGTCTCTGTCTCTCTCTCTCTGTCTCTCTCTCTGTCTCTCTCTCTGTCTCTCTCTCTCTCTCTCAGACACACACACACACACACACACACACACACACACTCCATCCAGTTTCCTGTTAGTTAGATATAATTGATGAAGGGGACCTTGCAAGCATAATAAGAAAGGGCAAGTCCAGTCATAATATTAATTTAAAAAGGGAAGTGTCTGCTCAGCTGTGGAATACAAAATAACAGAGTAGGAGACTAACACCCAAGAATAGTAGAAATAAATACCAGATGGTTGACTCCATGGCTTGGAATTCTGGGGAAAAGGCAGCTCAGATAGAGAAGGGAACACCAAGTAAAATGTGGTTGGAGGCCACTCGGGGGAAGGGTGATGCATGCTGAATGTAGACTAGAGACTTAACACGATGGCCACTCAACACCCCTATTGCAAACTCAACACCCAATTGGAAAGAGAGAACAAAAGGGAATACCCTGCCACAGAGGTAGGGTGGGGTGGGGGGAGATGGGATTGGGGGGTGGGAGGGATGCTGGGTTTATTGGTGGTGGAGAATGGGCACTGGTGAAAGGATGGGTTCTCGAACATTGTATGACAGAAACACGAGCACGAAAATGTATAAATCTGTAACTGTACCCTCACGGTGATTCACTAATTAAAAAATAAATACATTTAAAAAAAAGAAATAACTTTGAAAATTCTGACATAAAAGAAATGGAAATATAATCAAAGTAAAATGAGACAGAATGAAGTGAAATGATGACTATGGATTCTGTTGAGCAAAAGGTCAGTGAGAAGTGGTATAATGGGAAGACTCAGGATATTTAGACTATTACTTTTTGTTTTCACATGCCTGCCTAACCTAAACTACAATCTTTAATAAAGCTTATCTATGTGCAACAAAAAAAATTTTTTTAAAAAGGGAAGTGTCTTGTGGGAACTTACTGGGACCCAGGTAGTGTCCCCTAGCCATCAGAAGTACCAGTAGGCTAAAACAGGTACAAAAGGATTAACATACATCGCTAGAGCGATAGCACAGAGGGTAGGGCGTTTGCCTTGCAAGCGGCTGACCCGGGTTCGATTCCCAGCATCCCATAGGGTCTCCCAAGCACCACCCAGAGTCATTCCTGAGTGCAGAGCCAGGAGTAACCTCTGTGCATTGCTGGGTGTGACCCAAAAACATATATGTTACCGGCAGAGCCTGGCAAGCTACCCATGGCGTATTGGATATGCCAAAAACAGTAACAAGTCTCACGATGGAGACGTTACTGGTGCCCACTCGAGCAAATTGATGAACAACAGGATGACAGTGCTACAGTGCTATGTAGTGAAGTGTATAAAGCGTACTGATCTCAAGGATGCTGCCTGAAGTACAATAACATATACACAGATCTGTGTTACTATTCCAGAAGATGTAGGACGCAGATTTTTTTTTCTTTTTGGGTCACACCTGGTGATGCACTGGGGTTATTCCTGGCTCTGCACTCAGGAATCACCTCCTGGCAGTGCTCAGGGGACCCTATGGGATGCTGGGAATCGAACCCAGGTTGGCCGCATGCAAGGCAAACGCCCTACTCGCTGTGCTATTGCTCCAGCCCATAGATTTCTTTTTGGGGGGAGACCACACCCAGAGATGCTCAGGGATTACTCCTGGTCCCCCACAGAAACCACTCCAGGCAAGCTCAGGGGACTGTATGGGATGCCAGGAATTGAACCTGACTTGGACACTTGCAAGGCGAGTGCCCTACCTGCTGTCCTGTCACTCCGGCCCAGGATGTAGAACATGGGCTGGGGAGGGCCATACCCATTGTGCTCAGTCGCTCTTCCTGGTTCTGTGCTCAGGAGCGAGTCCTCTGGCTCTAGGGAGACCCGATGTGATGCCAGGGGGGGATGCGAGGCAAGTGCCCAAACTCCTGTATTATTCCTCCTGTCCCGGAAGACATAGAATATTGGTTTTCTTTTGTTTGTTTGTTTGTTTGCTTTTTGGGTCACACCCAGCGATGCTCAGGGGTTACTCCTGGCTCTGCACTCAGGAATTACTCCTGGCGGTGCTTGGGGGACCATATGGGATGCCGGGGATCAAACCCGGATTGGCCGTGTGCAAAGCAAACGCCCTACCCGCTATGCTATCGCTCTGGCCCCAAGACATAGAATATTGTTAGAGAACTTTCTAGAATACTTCAAAACCCTTCCCACTCAATAATCCTTGCTGCTTGGGTCTCAGTTTATATTACGGGGGTGTCACTGCTGGAGAAACCCACTGTGTAGCTTTCGGCTTCTCCCTCTCCGTCAGCGTTGCTTACACTCAACTCTATAAATAGAATCATGTAACATAAACCCTTTCGTATCTAGCTCTTGGGGGTCAATGCCCTATTTTTTAGGGTTTTGTTGTTGCTGATTCAATTGTGGGAAGCTCTGTTTTGGGGGTTTGGACCTCCCAGTGGTGCTCAGGGGGCCCAGAAAGCACCCCTGGAGATATCAGCCAACAAGCCACAATTCAGTTCTGTGTCTGAGGAATATGGCGCCCGAACCTGCAATGCCAGGTACCACCAGAACCAATCCTGGGATGCTCAGGGGCCTTGGTGTCAAGATTGTTTCTCCTTTCCTTAAGACGGTAGATTTTTCGAGAAGGAGAGAGAGGGAATGTGCCTTGGGCTGGAGCAATAGCACAGCCGGGAGGGCGTTTGCCTTGCACACGGCTGACCGGGGTTCGATTCCCAGCATCCCATAGGGTCCCCAAGCACCTCCAGGAGTGCAGAGCCAGGAGCAACCCCTGTGCATCACCGGGTGTGACCCAAAAAAAAAAAAGAGGAAATGTGCCTTCGACAGAGACAGGGGTGGGGAGGTGGAGGGGAGGGGGGGTGGCGGGAGGGATACTGGAAGATGGGTGATGGATGGAGAATAGGCACGGGGTGGAGGATGGATACTCGAACATTGTATGACTGAAACATAATCATGCAAGTTTGTAAGTCTGTAACTGTATCCCACAGCGATTCATTAAAATAAAATAAATTTAAATTAAAAAATAAAAATAAAAGTACTTATTCTCAAAATAAAACAAAAAAAATTGATAGATTTATTTTTGGGTTTTTTTTGGGTCACACCCGGCAATGCACAGGGGTTACTCCTGGCTCTTCACTCAGGAATTACCCCTGGCAGTGCTCAGGGGACCATATGGGATGCTGGGATTAGAACCTGGGTCGGCCGCGTGCAAGGCAAATGCCCTCCCCGCTGTGCTATCGCTCCAGCGCCATGATAGATTTTTTTTGTCTCTTTACCCTTCCCTTTTAGGTTTGGTAGGTTTTCTTAGGGTTGGTAGATGTTTATGTCTTGTCACCGAAAATGGAGGTTTCCACCAGAGTGACTCTCGGGTGGATGCCAAATTTCAGTCATTCGAGTCTAAAATCTGTTCATGAGGGGCCTGAAGAATGACACTGCAGGTGCCATTGCACTTAGCCGGCTCTGGTTCAAATCCCCGTCATCAGAGGGTACTGCAATCACCACGGGTGGGGCACTCCAGAAGACAACCAGGAATAGCCCCTGAGCACCCTTGGGTGTGGCCCCCAAACCCAGAATATGTTAAAATAAAATCCCCACCCACCCACCCTGGGGCTGGAGCGATAGCACAGCGGGTAGGGCATTTGCCTTGCACGTGGCTGACCCAGGTTCGATTCCCAGCATCCCATATGGTCCCCTGAGCACCGCCAGGGGTGATTCCTGAGTGTGGAACCAGGAGGAACCCCTGTGCATTGCTAGGTGTGACCCAAAAAAGCAAAAAAATTAAAAATAAAAAAATAAAAATCCCCCATGGGCATTCTTGTTGAGTTTCAGGAGGGGTTCTTTTTTTTTTTTTTTTTTTTCTGTTTTGGCTTTTTGGGTCACACCCGGCGATGCACAGGGGTTACTCCTGGCTCTGCACTCAGGAATGACTCCTGGCAGTGCTGAGGGACCATCTGGGATGCCAGGGATTGAACCCGGGTCGACCACATGCAAGGCAAACACCCTACCCGCTGTGCTATCGCTCTGGCCCCTTCAGGAGGAGTTCTTTCCTTCCCCAAGGATCTGCGATTTTCAGAAAATTTTCAGAAAATACAGATTTTCAGTCTCTCCACTGAAAATTAAATAATTTTGGCTAGACTGAGTCTTGATCTCCAAAGTTCAGCAGATTGAATCTGATTGCCATCCAGAGTCATTACCGGTAATCCACAGATTGTCTTTTTGTTGTTGTTGTTGTTTATTTTGTTTTGGGGACACACCCAGCAGCGCTCAGGACTTACTCCTGGCTGTGTTCAGGGATCACTTCTGGTTTCGTTTTTTTTTTTGGGGGGGGGAGTGTCACACCCGGCGATATACAGGGGTTACTCCCGGTTCATGCATTCAGGAATTACTCCTGGCGGTGCTCGGGGGACCCTATGGGATGCTGGGAATCGAACCCAGGTCACCTGCATACAAGGCAAATGCCCTACCCGCTGTGGGATAGCTCCGGTCCCCAGGGATCACTTCTGATGGGGCTCAGGAGACTGTCTGAGGTTTTCAGGAATCAAATCTGGATTGGCCATAGGCCAGGTAGGAAGCGTCTTCTGTTTTACTGGCTCATATGCGGCCATCTGGAATTGTTCTAATGTGAGCTTCACGTCTGGGTTAACCCAAACGTGTCCCGTTCTGGAGTATTCCATGCCTAAGATGCAGGCACTAAACTTCTGCCTCTCACAACCCATTCCGGGAACAGCCATGCAGGAAGCTGATCCCAGGGTACAAAACGAGGGTGCCATGTTAGACTCTACGCCCTGGCAGGAAGCTGATCCCAGGGTACAAAACAAGGGTGCCATGTTAGACTCTACGCCCTGCTTCCAGGGGGTTCTTGGTTATCGTTCTCCCCTGTATTGGACTCATTAGTGGCCAACGGCCTTCAAGGTACTTTCTGTTGCCCTGTCACAATTTTTCCCTCTGTGGATGGATTTAGGGCTAGTTAGAGGCCAAAGCTCAGGTCAACCTACATCTGATCTGGATTCTGCCTGACGGTCTAAACCAACATTTTCTTTCAGTTTCATTTTAGCTATTCCGGAGAGCAGTGGCCAGGGAACTACATATTTCGCATGCTTCTTATTGTTTTGCGTTTCCTTGTGTGTTGAATAATAAGCAGCTTCCCAAGAAGCAGGTTTACCGCCATCTCTGAACTCCACTGGCAACCTTTCAAGTCACAGCTCCCATTTTAGATGGTTGGGTGAGTCTGTCACCAGCCCTGGATGCTTGCCTCTCCCCGTCCATAGTTCATCTTCCCAGGTGACATGTTTCCATAAACTGAGGGCAGTCTCAACAAATTCCACTTCTCTGACACTGCTAGGATCTATTTCTAGTCACAAAACTCTGCCCCCCCGCCCCCAATTATGAGCTTCCCACAAAAGGAAACTTTTTTTTGGGGGGGGGTCATACCCAGCGATGCTCAGGGGTTCCTCCTGGCTCTGCACTCAGGAATTACTCCTGGCGGTGCTTGGGGGATCATATGAGAGCCCAGGATCGAACCCGGGTCAGCCATATGCAAGGCAAATGCCCTGCCCTCTGTACTATCACTCCAGCCCCAAAAAGGAAATTTTTTAATTATTTTAGTTTTGTTTGGGGGCCACAGCCGGCAGTGCTCAGGGGTTTACTGTGGATCTGAAATGAGGAGTCAGTCCTGGTGGGCTCAGGGGACCATGTGGGGTGCTAGAGATTGAACCCAGGTCAACTTTGTGCAAGGCAAGTGCTCTCCCTGCTGTACTATCTTTCTTTCTGTGTTTTTTTTTTTTTTGTTTTTTTTTTTTTGCTTTTTGGGTCACACCTGGCGATGCACAGGGGTTACTCCTGGCTCTTTACTCAGGAATTACCCCCTGGTGGTGCTCAAGGGACCATATGGGATGCTGGGATTCGAACCCGGGTTGGCTGCATGCAAGGCAAACGCCCTACCCGCTGTGCTATCGCTCCAGCCCCCTGCTGTACTATCTTTCAAACCTGAGACTTTCTACTTCTTGGCAGACTGGGTGTCCTATGATTGAAATCACTCTCTTTTTTTTTTTTTGAATTTTTAAATTTTATTTTCATAAAGTTGTTCACAATAATTGTTTACATTCAACATTTCAGCACCAATCCCACCACATTACACCTTCCCACCACCATTATTTAGAATTTTCCCACCAGCACCCAAGCCTGTCCCATAGGCAGATGCTAAATAATTTAATTTTTATTGCTTGTTACGAAGAGTATGAGATGTCCAGCAACCGTGAAAGCAACCATGCTGCGCTCCTGGAATTCTAATTTTTTTTTTTTTTTTGCTTTTTGGGTCACACCTGGCGATACACAGGGATTACTCCTGGCTCTGCACTCAGGAATGACTCCTGATGGTGCTCAGGGGACCCTATGGGATGCTGGGAATCGAACCTGGGTCGGCAGCGTGCAAGGCAAACACCCTAGCCACTCTGCTATCTCTCTAGCCCCTGGCATTCTAAATTTTTTTTAATATTTGGGATCCAGAGACATCTCCGGGGGTGCTGCTCTCTTCTGATAGTCATTTGTGAGTCTCTGAATCATGGCCGTAAATGCCCTTAGATGGCCTGATTTTGATCTCTTTTGAGATTTATCGATGGGTCTCTGAAATAAGGCCAATGATTTAGCTTGTATAGCTGAGCTGGAAGTGGTTTGTGGGCATGACTCCCACATACCTAACTTTTGGCCATTTAATTTCTCTGGAAACTTGGTCCCAAGTTCTTGGGGTTTGACCAGAGGCACAGTGGCAATTTTGGGGGTATCAGGAAGCCTGAAAGCACCATCAGGCTGTTGATGCACTCGCCCCGCAGGTACAGATTGACCTGCTGGATGGCACACTGCACTGTAGCACTGTCGTCCCATTGTTCATCGATTTGCTCGAGCGGGCACCAGTAATGTCTCCATTGTGAGACTTGTTACTGTTTTTGGCATATTGAATATGCCATGGGGAGCTTGCCAGGCTCTGCCATGCGGAGACAGGATACTCTCGGTAGTTTGCTGGGCTCTCCGAGAGGGACAGAGGAATCGAACCCAGGTCGGTCACGTGCAAGGCAAACGTCCTACCCGCTGTGCTATCGCTCCAGTCCGTTACCCCCTTGGGAGGCACATTGCCCCCTTGAAATCACTCGGCATAAATTACCCAGAGTTATAGGTTACTCACACTTCTGCCGTACTTGGCTATAAAGCAGTGGTTCTCACAATTCCTTCCTGCATTCAGTACTTTGCTTATTCTATAATGGCTTATAGAATTCAACTCACTATTAGAAGCTTTATAGGATAGGCAAGAGGCAGATAAAGCGGGGCATAGCCTGGAAAAGTCCTGAGTATAATTAGCTTCTCTCCCCACAGAGCAGAGGTTATACTACCTCCCAGCTCAGGACGTGATGAACACCCTGGAAGCCCTAAATCCCAGTTTAGGGGCTAGAATGATAGTATGGGAGGTAGGGTGTTTGCCTTGCACATCGCCTACTTGAGTTCAATTCCTGGCATTTCACATGATCGGCCAAGCACCGCCAGGAGGGATCCCTGAGTGAAGAGCCAGGGGTAAACCCTGAGCATCACCAGCTGTGGCCTAAAAACTAAGTAGATAAATCCCATAGTTGGGGCTGGAGCGGACCCGGGTTTGCTCCGCAGCATCCCATATGGTCCCCCGAGCACTGCGAGGAATAATTGCTGAGTGAAGAGCCAGGAGTAACAACTGTGCATCACCGGATGTGACCCAAAAAGCAATAGTTAATAAATAAATAGATAAATAAATAAATAAATCCCATAGTTTGCAAATTTGTTGCTGTTGTCTTGAGGACTATATCACTGTATCACTGTCATCTGATTTACTTGAGCAAGCACCAGTAATGTCTCTATTACACTCAGCCCTGAGATTTTAGCAGCCTCTCCTTACTCATCTTTCCCAATGATTGGAGGCTCCTTCAGGGTCAGGGGAATGAGACCTATCGTTACTGCTTTTGGCATATCAAATACGCCATGGGTAGCTTGCCAGGCTCTGCCGTGCGGGCGGAATACTCTCGGTAGCTTGCTGGGCTCTCGGAGAGGGATGTATATATCTTTTACTGTATTTGGGATATGAATACACCATGGGAAGCTTGCAAGGCTCTCCTGTGTGGGCAATAGACTGTTACACCTGTCAGGTTCTCCAAGAGGGAGAACAAGACTATTAGATGATTCTGGAAGCTTGGTCTTATAGTCTCTGAATGTTGGCTGTTGGTGGGATTACACGGCGCCGGGGGTAATTTGTGGGTGTGGCTGCCAAGCTACTGGAAAATGGGGGGTCTGGGTGGAGGAGGCCCAGTCCCAATCCGAGCAGGCTTGGAGATCTCAGCCCCGGGTCCCGCACACCTGGGTTCCTCTGCCGGTCCCTTCATGCGTGAGGCTCGTCCGAATGTGTGGAGAGTGGCCTTGAGCATGGCTGTGCCTGGGTTCTGGAGTGTCAAGGGTCTGCTTGGGGCGGGGAAGGAAAGGCAACCCGTCCCCTCCGAGGGGCCCCTGTGAAGACAGCCAGGCGCAGGGGGCTTGAGGATGGTACTGGTAACACTTAGAGGACCAGATGCAGTGCTGGGGTCCGAACACGAATCAGCCGCCTGCAGAACAGATGCTGGGTCTATAGGGCTATCTCTCTGGCCCAGTTTATTTCACTAGTTTGTAGGTTAGGGATTTTGGTTTTTGCTTTAGAGCCATACCTGGCAGTGCTCAGAGCTTACTCCTCCCTAGGCTACAAACTCTGTGTTTCAGGGATCACTCCTGGCATTGCTGGGGGCACTACACGTGGTACTAGAGATGGAACCCAGCTGACTGGGTGCCAGGCTAGTAGTACCCAGCCACAAGGCAGTACCTGCTGTACTGTCTCTCTGGACTAGGGAATTTTTTTTTTGCGAGTCACACCTGGTGATGCTCAGGGGTTACTCCTGGCTCTGCACTCAGGAATTACTCCTGGCGGTGCTCGGGGGATCATATGGGATGCTGGGAATTGAACCCAGGTCGGCCGCGTGCAAGGCAAATGCCCTACCCATTGTGCTATTGCTCCAGTCCCTGGACTAGGGATTTTAAAGGAAGCTTCATCAAGGAGTCATAATCATTTTTGTGGGGAGGTTTGGGGGCCTCTGCACTCCCTCTCAAGGTCGATCCGCTATCAACTGAGTCTCCTGTTTTTCTCACCTCCCTGACGAAGGGGTGGATAGGACGGAAAGTGCCAAGTGTTTCATCTGATTTAGTCTTTCTCATCCTGAGTTACCACCCAAGTTAAAACAACGAAACTGGATGAAAACAAAAGACATCGGAATCACCCAGGAAATTCCAAGGGGATTTAAGGGCTCTGTGTAAAGTGCGCTTATCTCTTCTGCCACTCAGGTATTACAGGAACCATGGGCAAAGAACAAAAGATATTCCTTGCATCCTTATCCTTCAGGAAATCACAAGTGTTTTAGGAGCTTTATGTCAGGAACTCGGGTGATTTATAATAAAAATATTGTTCATTATTAGGTTTGAAGAGTGGTGAGAGATGATATCCTTATCTTACCCAGGGTTTACATTCATTCTGATGTCTGCAAATTGTCCCTAGATACGCCTTGTTAAGTACTCTTTGAAGTTTATCTCCGCTTTTATTTAAACTTGCTTGTGCTTATATTATGAAGGAATGTGAAATATTATCAAATGCTTTTTGACTACTAAGAGAATGGTGAGCTTTTGAAATTCTATTATGCTGTATTACATTGATTGCTTTTTAAAATGTTTAACTCTGGAGAGATAGTCCTGTGGGTTAAGCACTTGCCTTGCACACAGACCTGGGTTCAATCCCCGGCATCCATATGATCCCTCAAGAGTGAGCCCTCAGGAGTGAAGCCTGAGTGGGGAGCCAGGAATAAGCCCTGAGCATCCCTGGGCATGCCTCCCAACACAATACTAAAATGATCTGCGACTTTCCATCCCTGGGACAAATTTGGTCAGGCTATAATGTCTTTTTTTTTTTTTTTGCTTTTTGGGTCACACCCAGCTATGCTCAGGGGTTACTCCTGGCTTTGCACTCAGGAATTACTCCTGGCAGAGCTTGGGGGACCATATGGGATGCCGGGGATCGAACCCGGGTCGGCCGTGTGCAAGGCAAACGCCCTACCCGCTGTGCTATCGCTCCGGCCCCGCTATAATGTCTTTTTAATATATATTACTTCGTTTCACTTGGTGACATTCTATTCAGGAATTCTCTATCTATGCTCTTGATAATGGCCTATATCTAGGACCTCTGAAAGTTTTCTTTATTATGTAATGTCCTTTTCTGGTGTGAGTATTATGGCAATGCTGTCCTATACAATTACCTAGAAAATGTTTCTTCTTCTCTTTTCTAGAAAAGATTGTGTAGGATTAATATTGCTTCTTTTATTAGTGTTTGGTGAGATTTGTCAGGAAAATAATCTTAGTGTTCTATCATTGGGAGGGCTTAAAATATACACACACACATATATTTGTCTTGATATTGTTTTTTGTTTTGGGGTCACACCAGGCTGTGCTCAGCCTGATTGACTCCTAGTTCTTTTTTTAAAAAAATATTTTTATTTTATAAGGTGGTTCATAATATTTGATTACAGCTAATACTCAAACACCAATCCTACCACCATTACACCTTCCCACCACCAAATTTGGGATGTTTTCATCTCAAGTCCTAATGCCTGTCCCAAAGAACAACCAAAATAACATAGTTTGTATTGTCTATTATGGAAAACAGTGGGAAATGCTACAAAAAAGGATCCATAGAGGAGACAGTGTGAAGATTGTTCTATTTTGGCAGCAGCCATTAAGACATTCTTTAAAATATCACTAACATATTGTTAAAGGTTGAGTGATGTGAGCTTTCATGTATATATCTGAAACTATGTATATATGCATGTATACATATATATATTTCCCTCTATTATTTGTTGCCTACTATTTGAATACCATCAGGTGTGGTGTGGTACCTATACAGAATGGGTAGGGACTGCCTTATGATGTGTCCGCATTTGCGGCCACGCGGTCCAGGAATATGTTCACCCGTACGTGAGGTTCGGCCCGAGCGTGTGTAGAATGGCCTTGATAGTGGCATTGATTGGGTTCTGGAGGTTTTCGGCTGCCGGAGCTGGGTCCCTTGGGGCGGGGAGGGCTCTCGCCCGCTTCCCTTTGAGATGCCCTGAGTTGACTCCTAGTTCTCTGCTCACTCCTGATGGGGCCCAGGGCCCTAAATGGGGGCCAGAGATTAAACCTGATTCGGCTCAGTGCAAGGCAACCCACTGCACTATCTCCAGCCCTGAAAGGGTTTAAATTATAAATTCAATTTCCTTCCGGTTACCTACTTCCCCTTGAGTAAGTGTTAGGAGTTTATAGCTTTCGACAAATGCATCCAGTTCACCAAAAGGATCACGTTTGTGGCCACAAAGCTGTTCTTGATCTTTTTCTTACACCTGTGGTGTGAGCCCTGATAATTTCTCTTTCCTTGGTGACAATCGTCCTTCTTCTGTGTCTTCTCTCCCGCCCCCCAACCCCCAGCCACTTGATCAGCCTGGCCAGGGGGTTATCAAGTTAATTGGGCTTTTTGCTGAGCCAGGTATGGGTTTAATTGGTTTTTCTCTGTTGTTTTTTATTGCTCTGGTTTCTGCCTTATTAAGACTTTCTTATTTTTTTAAGCTTTTTTGAGTCACACCCGGTGATGCACAGGGGTTACTCCTTGCTCTTCACTCAGGAATTACTCCTGGCATGCTCAGGGGACCATATGGGATGCTGGGAATCCAACCCGGGTCCGCCACAAGCAAGGCAAATGCCCTACCCACTGTGCTATTGCTCCAGCCCCCCTTATTAAGTCTTTTATTTTTTGGGGGGAGGAGTGTTTTGGATCACACCTCTTCCTGGCTCTGCTCAGGAGTGACCTCCTGACCATGCCTGAAGGCAGAAATGACCATCCTTTATTTTTGTTCTTCTTCACTCTTGGGTTAACAATCCTTGGGTTGTTTTACCATTGTCATGTCCATCTTTTTTGTTTGGTTTTTGGGCTATTACTGGCTGTGCTCAGAGCTTACTCCTGGCTCTAGGCTCAGGGGTCATTCCTGGCAGGTTCAAGGGACTTTGTGGGATGCCAGAGATGGAACCCAGGTCGGCCGTGTGCAAGGCAAATGCCCTGCCTGCTCCACTAGCTCTTGTGTAAACTTCAGAATCCACTGGTCAGGGCTGAAGTGATAACACAGCGGGTAGGGCATTTGCTTTACATGTGGCTGACCCGGGTTCGATTCCCAGCATCCCATATGGTCCCCTGAGCACAGCCAGGAGTAATTCCTGAGTGCACAGCCAGGAGTAACCCCTGTGCATTGCCGGGTGTGACCCAAAAAAGAAAAAAAAAATCCATTGATCAATAAACGCTGGTGTGTATACTGGGATCTTGCTGCAGTTGTGATGGAGTCAGAAAGAGCTGATGTTTTCTCAATGCTGAGTGCCAGGTTTACTCTTTAAAAAGAGGGAAGCTTGAGGGGCTGGAGCGATAGCACAGTGGGTAGGGCGTTTGCCCTGCATGTGGCTGACCCCGGTTCAATTCTCAGCATTCCATATGGTCTCCTGAGCAATGCCAGAAGTAATTCCTGAGTGCAAAGCCAGGAGTAACCCCTGTTAATCACCGGGTGTGACCCAAAAAGCCAAAAACAAAAAGAGGGAAGCTTGAAGCGATTTTTTAAAAGTTATTTTCGTTTGTTTCTGGGCCATACCTAGGGGTGCTTGGGACTTCCTCCTGGCTCTGTGCTCAGGGATCGTTCCTGGCTGGCCCAGGGATGCTATGCAGCATCAGGGATCAAACCCAGGTTGTTTGCTTGCAAGGCAATCACCTTAGGCCTGTACTAATTTCTATTTAAAATTTCTGTTTGTTTGCTTATTTGTTTTGGGGCCACATCCAATAATGCTCAGGGGTTACTCCTGGCTCTGCACTCAGGAATTACTCTTGGCGGTGCTCAGGGGACCTATGCTCAGGTCTGAAGACATAGCACAGCGGGGAGGGCATTTGTCTTGCATGCGGCCAACCCAGGTTTGATTCCCAGCATCCCATATGGTCCCTTGAGCACCTCTCCAGGAGTAATTCCTGAGTGCAGAGCCAGGAGTAACTCCTGTGTATTGCCGGATGTGACCCAAAAAACAAAAAAGGAAAAAGAAAGAATTAACAGTAAGCAGGAGAGAGCTGTCGACGATGAAGGGAAGGGAGTGATTCTAGGGGCCAGTGCCGGCTTGCGGTGGGGTGTGGAGATTGGAACCAGGAATATGAAGAACGGAAAAGCAGAGAGTGACTGCAGGGAGGGAAGGATCACCAGGCACACCGAGGGCTCAGCTGATGACATTAGCTAATGACAGCTCATGCGGGTCTGATGATGACATTAGCTAATGACAGCTAATACAGGTCTGCACTGAGACGCTAAGGCCGGGCATGGAAGGTAAGAGATCGCTTTCCTGGAACTGGAGCACAGCAGAGAGGGCGTTTGCCTTGCAGGCGGCCAACCTGGGTTCGATTCCCAGCATCCCATAGGGTCCCCTGATCACCACCAGGAGTAATGTGAGTGCAGAGAAACCCCTGCGCATTGCCGGGTGTGACCCAAAAAGCTAAAAAAAAAAAAAAAAGAGAGAGGGGGGGCTGGAGTGATAGCACAGCGGGGAGGGCGTTTGCCTTGCACGCGGCCGACCCGGGTTCGATTCCCAGCATCCCATATGGTCCCCCGAGCACCACCAGGAGTAATTCCTGAGTGCAGAGCCAGGAGAAACCCCTGTGCGCCGCTGGGTGTGACCCAAAAAGCAAAAAAAAAAAAAAAAAGAGAGAGAGAGAGAGAGAGAGAGATCCCTTTCTCCTGGACCTCAGAGTCACTCCACAGGCAGGCCCGGGTGGCAGAGAGGACAGGGACAGCCAGAGAGACACAGGCTAGGCAGGAGGGAGCCCCCACCGCACCCCACCCCCCAGCTTCCATCCCCAACGAGTTCATAAAATAAATGAAGATCACAAGGCAGGCTGGCTGGCAGCGTGAGGGAACGCGGGTCGGGCGGAGCGGCAGGAGAAAGGCTCTGAGACGGACAGAAAGGGAAGTGAAAGCGAAAGGCACCCGGCCCGCGGTGCAGGCGGTGGACGGGCCTCCGGGTGCGGCGGGAAGAAGAGGCAGTGAAAACGGTTGAGCAAGACCTGGAGGTTGCGGTCAGAGTTTCTCCATCTGTGAAGGGGGGATCATGGAGTCCGTAATAAGGATGAGACGGGGCGGAACGCGAGCGTGGAAGCTCTCGGATGCTGTGGCAGCCCTGGGCTTCTCTTGGCATTCTTGGCGCCTTTCGTTTGGGGTTAATCCCGACGGTGCTCAGGGGTCATGTCTGTGCTTGCACACGGGACCACGGCATACCAGGGGTCACTCCTGGCGGTGCTTGGGGGACCCTGTGTGAAGTTGGGGATAGAACTGGGGCTGGTTGAGTGACAGGCAAAGGGCCTCACCCCCTGGACAGTCTCTTCTTAGCCCCTGTACTGTATTGAGGGTTGCAAAGTTTTATTCATATAGGTTATACATACGCAGAGAGTCTCTCGCCCGAACGCCTGGCTGTCTTCCCCGGGGCCCCTCGGAGGGGATGGGCTCCAGCTTCCCTCCCCACCCCGAGCAGAGCTCCGGGCAGCTGAGGACCACTGGAACCTAGCTACAGCCATGCTGGAGGCCCCTCTCTACACATTCGGACAGGTCTCACGCATGAAAGTGCCGGCAGAGGAACCCAGGTGTGTGTGATCCCATCAACGGCCAACATCCAGAGACTTAAAAGCAAGCTCTCAGAAGCCCTTGTAGCCTCCTTCTCCCTCTGGGAGAAACTGGCAAGCTTCTGAGAGTTTCCTGCCCACATGGGACAGCCTTGCAAGCTTCCCATGGTGTATTCATATGCTAAAGCCGGTAACAAGCTGGATCCCATTCCCCTGACCCTGAAGAGCCCCCAGTGCAACATTGTTAGGAGGGCCAAGTTGAGAGAGACTTCTAAGATCTCAGGGAAAGGACGAAATGAGATGTTACTGAGCCCGCCTGAGAAATCGGTGATTAACGGGATACTGTGATACTGTGTGTGATACATACGTATACATGTACAACTCTATACAAACTCTATTGCTTCTCTGGAACTCACCTGGTGGTGTTCAGGTCTTACTCCTGGTTCTGCATTCAAGGATCACTCCCGGAGGGCTCTGGGACCATATAGCAAGCCAGGGACCGAACTGGGGTCAACAGCATGCAAAGCAGGTGCCCGACCTGCTGTACTATCGCTTCAGTCCCCAGGCCCCAGTATTTTGTTTTATTTAATCCTAACAAAGACCCCCACCTCACAGATCCAAGGGGACAGAAAGTCTGCCCTTTTTTTTTTTTTTGGTGGAGGGACACACCACACCCAGCAGTGCTCAGAGGTTCCTCCTGGCTCTGCACTCAGGAATCACTTCTGGAGGTGCTCAGGGGACCCTATTGGATGCTGGGGATCGAACCCGGGCCAGTCATGTTCAAGACAAACTGCCCTACCCGCTGAGCTATCTCTCCAGGCCCCCCCCCTTTTTTTTTTTATCAATATTTGGTTACAGCTTTTGCATTTATTGTTGTTGCTTGAGTGTATCATTGTGGAGAGAAAATGAGAAGATGCAGACAGCAAAAAAGCAGAAACCTGGGGCTGGAGTGATAGCACAGCAGGTAGGGCGTTTGCCTTGCACTCGGTAGACCTGGGTTCGATTCCCAGCATCCTATATGGTCCTCCGAGCACCACCAGGAGTAATTCCTGAGTGCAGAGCCAGGAGTAACCCCTGTGCATCACAGTGTGTGACCCAAAAAGAAAAAAAAAAAAAGCAGAAACCTGTTCCATAGCACACCTTTTCAGAGGAATCAATGCTACGCCCTTCTGGGTGTAAATTCTTCTGTGCATTTATAAAAACATTATTGTGCGACATGTGATTTAGTTTACTTTCTCTTCATCATCATCATCATCATCATCCCGTTGATCGTTGAATTTCTCGAGCAGTCTCAGTAACATCTTCATTCGTCCTAGCCCTGAGATTTTAGCAGCCTCTCTTTACTCGTCCTTCCCAACGGTGCCGCATTGGAGGCTCTTTCAGGGTCAGGGGAATGAGACCCAGCATTGTTACTGGTTTTGGCATATGAATACGCCATGGGGAGTTTGCGAGGCTCTCCCATGCGGGCTGGAAACTCTTGGTAGCTTGCCAGGTTCTCCCAAAGGGAGAACTAGGCTATAAGATTTGCGTGGCCTCGAAACAGCTACACGCTTCTGGGAGCTTGGTTTTAGAGTCTCTGTATATTGGCCATTAATGGGATTACAAGGTGCCAGGGGCAGTCCCTGGGTGTGACTGCCTAGCTACTGGAAAATGGGGATCTGGGTGGAAGAGGCCGAGTCCTGATCCAAGCAGGCTTAGAGGTCTCAGCCCCAGGTCCCACACACCTGGGTTTCTCTGCCGGTTCCTTTATGTGTGAGGCTCGTCCAAATGTGTGGAGAGGGGCTTTGAGCATGGCTGTGGCTGGGCTCCAGAGGTCTTCAGCCACGGGGCGGGGAGGGAAACTGAAGCCCACCCCCTCTGAGGGGCCCCGGGGAAGACAGCCAGGCGTGGGGACAAGAGACTCTCTGCATGTACTTTCTCTTACATCCAATAATTTGTCATGAACCTATTTATTTTGTTTTGTTTTGTCTTGTTTTTGGGGGTGGACAACACTGGTCAGTGCTCAGGGGTTACTCCTGACTCTGCACTCGGGAATCTCTTCTGGCAACTCTCAAAGGACCATAAGGGGTGCTGGCGATAAAACCTGGGACACCGTGTGCAAGGCAAGCATCCTACCTGCTACGCTATTGTTCCAATCCCGATTTCCTTATTAATATACTTTTCACTCCCTTGTGTATCTGGGTATCAAACCCAGATCTTATGCTTGCATGATAGGTACACTACCACTGAGTCCCATCCCAGCCAATTAATATATTATTAGCACAGCAGGTAGGGTGTTTGCCTTGCATGCGGCCGACCCGGGTTTGATTCCTCCCCCTCTCTCGGAGAGCCCGGCAAGCTACTGAGAGTATCCCGCCCGCATGGCAGAGCCTGGCAAGCTTTCCGGGTAACAGTAACAACAAATCTCACAATGGAAACGTTACTGGTGCCCACTCACTTGAGCAAATCAAAAAATGAGACGACAGTGCTACAGAGCATTATTATTATTGTTGTTGTTGTTGTTGTTGTTATTATTATTATTTTATTGGTTGGGCGCCACACTAAGCAGTGCTCAGGGCTTACTCCTGACTCTACACTCAGGGATCACTCCTGGTGGAGTTCAATGGACCTATGGGGAGTGGCTCAGTCATGTTAAGGACAAAAGACCTATCTCTTGTACTCTCTCTCTAGCCCCAATTAATATACCTTGCTTTTTTTTGTTTCCCTGGCTCTCTGCTCAGGGATTACTCCTGGTGGTGCTGGGAGGACCACATGGGATGCCAGGAATCAAACCTGGGTTGGCCACATGCAAGGCAAATGCCCTGGCTGCTGTACTATCTCTCCAGTGCTGTACTATCTCTCCAGTCTCCCAATCAATATACTTTTTAAAATATACCCTATCTGAAGCCAGAGAGCCCTGAGCATCACTGGGTGTGGCCCCCAAACAAAACAAACACACATCATCTAATTTATTTTTAAAATATCCCATTGGATGATAACATTCAATGGGTTTCAGATGTATAAAACATACAACTCACTCTCAGTCTGTTCACTGTTGAACATTTCTGTTCTTTCATTCTTTTACTTATTTGGTGCGTGTGGATGTGTCTATATGGGGGGGGTGTGGGGTTATGGTATAGTGTGATATTGGGCCACAGGGGCTCGTCCTGGCTCGCTGCTCAGGAGTGACCCCTGGTGGTGCTCAGGAAACATACAGGACTAGAACCAGAGGTGGAGAAGTCTCCATATGCAAGGCCTTACCTCCTCTCCCGAGCCCCTGTTTGTTTTTTTTTTCTTTTTGGGTCACACCTGGCAATGCACAGGGGTTCCTCCTGGTTCTGCACTCAGGAATTACTCCTGGCGGTGCTCGGGGAACCATATGGAATGCTGGGAATCGAACCTGGGTCGGCCGCGTGCAAGGCAAACGCCTTATCCACTGTACTCTCACTCCAGCTCCTCTGTGGACTTTTATTTATCTATTTTTCTCAAATTCTTCTTCTTTTTTTTTAATGAATTCCCGTGAGGTACAGTTACAGATTTACAAACTTTCATGCTCACATTTCGGGAATTGAACCCAGGTCAGCCGTGTGCAAGGCAAACGCCCTACCCGCTGTGCTATCGCTCCAGCCCCCGGAGCCCCTGTTTTCTTCTTCTAAAATTTGCTGTTATAAATATTTTTTTCAGGGCCCAGGCGAGTACAGGGTTTAAGGTGCTTGTCTTGCAGGCAGCCCATCCAAGTTTGATCCCTGGCACCACGTACGGCCCACTGAACTATGCCAGGAGTGGTCCCTGAGCACAGAGCCCAGAGTAAGCCCTGATCGCTTCTGGGTGTGGCCCCAACGCCTCCACCCAAAAACTAATTATTTTTCTTTTTTTACTTAAGTTAGTTTTATTTGGTTTGGGGCCATAGTCAGCAGTGCTCAGGGCTTACTCCCTGGCTCTTACTCCCTGGTGGGACTCAGGGAACTATAGTATGAGGTGCTGTTTTATTTTGTTTATTTATTTGTTTTGTTTTTTTCTTTTTGGGTCACACCTGGTGATGCTTAGGAGTTCCTCCTGGCCCTGCACTCAGGAATGACTCCTGGTGGTGCTCAGGGGACCCTATGGGATGCTGGGAATCGAACCCAGGTCAGCCGTGTACAAGGCAAACGCCCTCCCCGCTGTGCCATCGCTCCAGCCAAAAAAAAAAAATTTAAAAATTGGGGGCTAGAGCGATAGCACAATGGGGAGGGCGTTTGCCTTGCATGCAGTCAACGCAGTTTTGATCCCTGGCATCCCATAGGGTCCCCCAAGCCTGGCCAGGAGAGATTCCTGAGCGTCGGGGGTGGGCCCACAAGCAGACAAAAGGAATGAAAAGGGGTCTAACTGGTGCCAATTCCAGACCAGAGAAGGCTGGAGCCAGAAAGCTTCAACAGGAACAAGAAGCTGATCAGAATCTGTCTGTAGTCGGAAGCTTACCACAGGGGACAGAATGGGACAGGCCGGGGCCAGGGGAGGACACTGGGACAATGGTGAGGGGAAGTGGACACTCTGGAAGAGGGTGTGACACTAGAACATGTCAGGAATGAAATTCTATCAGTCACAGAATTAGGAACCACAACGCCTAGAATAGCACTTTCAAAATGAGTATGAAAGAAGGGGCGGGGCAGATATTAGAAAGGTTAAGGTATTTAGAAAGGTCAAGGTCTAGGATGTAGCTCCGTAGCTCCAGCCTGGCTCAATCCCGGCACCCCCTACGGTCCCCTGAAAACCCCATGAGGAGTAATCCCTGAGCACCGCTAGGTGTTGCCCTTCACACACACACACACACACACACACACACACACACACACACACACACACACGCAGAAACTATGATAAGGAGCTGGAGCGATAGCACAGCAGGTAGGGCGTTTGCCTTGCATGCGGCCGACCCGGGTTTGATACCCAGACCGCCAGGAGTAATTCCTGAGTGCAGAGCCAGGAGGAACCCCTGTGCATCGCCGGGTGTGACCCAAAACAAGTAAACAGAAACAAAAACAAACAAAACCACTCTGATGAGACTTTGATTGCCAATGAAAAAAACCTTTAACAAGGTACCATGATTTACAATAGCACTATTCTTCGTGTTCCCAACTTCCAGTACCAGACAGCTTCTCACCATTTCTCTGTTATTTTCTTTCCTTTTGATTTTGCAGTGTCAGGGGAGACACCAGAGTGCCTCACACACACACACACACACACACACACACACACACACACACATGCACGCAAGGCCGGTACCTTACTGCCTGGCTCTTTCCCCGCCACCCTGAGATTCTCTTTCTCCCCAGTTTTCATAGAATGAAACCGTTTCCTGACAACAGGTGGCGCTTAACTCATCTGAGGTGAGTGTTATTTCTTCAGTGAGAAATCTCTCTCTCTCTTTTTAAATCTCTGGGTTCAATTTAATTGTATACTAACCTATTTGTTGAATCCACAATAGTAAATAAAATGTATCTTAGCGATTTAAAGTTTAATATTACCATTAAATTTTCTATCACTGTATCACTGTCATCCCGTTGCTCATCAATTTGTTTGAGCGGGCACCAGTAACATCTCTATTGTGAGATTTGTTGTTACTGTTTTTGGTATATCTAATATGCCACAGGTAGCTTGCCAGGCTCTGCCGTGCAGGCGAGATACTCTCGGTAGCTTGCCGGGCTCTCCGAGAGGGACAGAGGAATTGAACCCAGGTCGGCCGTGTGCAAGGCAAACACCCTACCTGCTGTGCTATTGCTCCAGCCCTAAATTTTCTAATAAAATTTTATTTTTATTGGGCATTTACATATTTTATGCATAAATATTTAAAAATATTTCTAAAGATGATCAATTAGTATGTAAAAATAATACATTTTACACATTTATTTTTATTCTCAATAGCCCAGTAATTTAAATTATCTTCATAAGTACAAATACATTGCTATACAGTAAATCATGTTTCTTAATTGATATATTTGAAAGAAATGTAATTTATAATTTATATCATTAATTTATTTTAATGGACATGTAGGGCTTTTTTTTTTCTTTTTGGGTCACACCCGGCAACGCACAGGGGTTACTCCTGGCTTTGCACTCAGGAATTACTCCTGGCAGTGCTCGGGGAACCACATGGGATGCTGGGAATCGAACCTGGGTCGGCCACGTGCAAGGCAAATGCCTTATCCACTGTACTGTCACTCCAGCTCCTTTGTGGGCTTTTATTTCTTTTTTTTTTTCTCAAATTCTTTTTTTTTTTCTTTAATAAATTCCCATGAGGTACAGTTACAGATTTACAAACTTCCGTGATCACGTTTCAGTCATACAATGATGGAGCACCCATCCCTTCACCAGTGCCCATTCTCCACCACCAATGATCCCAGTATCCCTCCCCCAACCCACCCCCGCCTCTGTGGCAGGCACATTCCATGGGAAGAAATTTCACCCCATGTCCTTTCTCCTTCTCCAGAGATACTTTTGTGGTTGTCTGGGGCCATACCGGCGGTGCTCAGAGATCATTCTTGGCTCAGAAAGCTGCGGGAAGTGGTACCAGGGATGGAAACCAGACCTCCCGCCAACCCAGTGAGCCGCCTCTCCTGGCCTATTTCCAGGGAATCTGTCCTTGCGTAGACATGCCCAATCCCTGCAGAGGAGACACGAGAACAAGGTCTGGAGCAGGGCTTCTGTCTTATAAGCCAAAGGGGTTCCTAGATGCCCCCGAGTCCATCATCTCCTGGAAATGCTATGTGTCGTACCGTAGGTGTGCACATTTTATTGTTGTTGTTTTGGGTCCGTATCCGGCAGTGCTCAGGGCTCACTCTTGGCTCTGCGCTCAGGGGTCCTTCCTGGCAGGACTCAGAGTAGCAGTTGGGGTGCCTGGAACTGAACCTGGGTCAGCCATGTGCAAGGCAAGCACCTTACCTGCTGCGCTATCGCTCCCACCCCAGTATGTACATTTAAAAAAATTTTTTTTTGTTTTTTGTTTTTTTGCTTTTTGGGTCACACCCAGCAGTGCACAGGGGTTACTCCTGGCTCTGCACTCAGGAATTACTTCTGGAAGTACTGGGGGACCATATCGGATGCTGGGAATTGAACCTGGGTCGGCCGCGTGCAAGGCAAACTCCCTACCCGCTGTGCTATCGCTCCAGCCCCCCCCTTTTTTTTTTTTGCTTTTTGGGTCACACCCGGAGATGCACAGGGGTTACTCCTGGCTCTGCACTCAGGAATCACCCCTGGCGATGCCCCCCCTTTTTAAATTTTATTTTCATAAAGCTGCTCACATTCGGGGCTGGAGCGGTAGCACAGCAGGTAGGGCGTTTGCCTTGCAAGTGGCCGACCCGGGTTCGATTCCCAGCATCCCATATGGTCCCCTGAGCACCGCCAGGGGTGATTCCTGAGTGCAGAGCCAGGAGTAACCCCTGTGCATTGCCAGGTATGACCCAAAAAGCAAAAAAAAAAAATAAAAAAGAAAGAAAAAGAAAAAGAAAGAAATCTGCTCACATTCATTGATTACGTTCAACATTTCAACACGGATCCCACCAACATGACACATGACACCTTCCCACCACCATTATTTTGAATTTTCCCACCACCATTCAAGCCCGCCTGCCAGGGGCAGATGCTAGATACTTTATTTCCTCTTGCTTATGATGAATATCATGAGAAGCCACGCGACCACTTCTGTGGCCATGCGTTTCTGGGATTCTAAAATTGTAAATGGTTGGGGTTCAGAGACATCTCTGTAAGAAGCGAACCCATTCTGGGGCTGGAGCGATAGCACAGCGGGTAGGGCGTTTGCCTTGCACGCGGCCGACCCGGGTTCGAATCCCAGCATCCCATATGGTCCCCTGAGCACCGCCAGGGGTAATTCCTGAGTGAAGAGCCAGGAGTAACCCCTGTGCATCGCCAGGTGTGACCCAAAAACCAAAAAAAAAAAAAAAAAAAAAAAAAAAAAAAAAAGAAGCGAACCCATTCCAAGGCATGTGCATTTTCTTTTCATTTTTTTGCTTTTTGGGTCACACCCAGCGATGCACAGGGGTTACTCCTGGCTCTGCACTCAGGAATTACTCCTGGCAGTGCTCAGGGGACCCTATGGGATGCTGGGAATCGAACCTGGGTCTGCCGCGTGCAAGGCAAACACCCTCCCCGCTGTGCTATTGCTCCAGGCCCAGCATGTGCATTTTCTAAAAGAAGATCAACACTTTCCTACAGGTTCTCAGAGGAGTTCCCTTGATTCCTGAAAATAAAAAGGTGAAGTGGGCTAGGGAGGCAGCTTATAGGGCCGGGCTCCATCCCTTGTATACATGCAGCCCAAGTTTGACTCCCAGATGCCTGGATCTCCCTATGCACTCTGGGTACGGCCCAGCTGGTCCCAGCTTCCCTGGGGGGCTCAGCCTGGAACCATCAGGCCCACCCAGCTAGAAGTGAGTGAATCTGGGGTCTGATTAGCACCACTTGGAAGCTCCCAATTCATTTAATTAATTTTTTTAAAGCTGAGGCCAGAGCAATGGTACAGTGGATAGGGCAGTTGCCTTGCATGCAGCTGAACTGGGGTTTGATCCCTGGCAGCCCATATGGTCCCTGAACTCTGCCAGGGGTAATTCCTGAGTGCAGAGCCAGGAGTGAGCTCTGAGCACTGCCAGGTGTGGCCCCTCAAAACCAATACATAAATTTAGAACATTTAAAAGCTTAGACAGAACCATGAATCTAGAGTCTGGGATCAAGAGGTTGCGAAGTATGTGGGTTTTTAAGATTATCCGATGTGAGCTGGGGTTACGGCACTTGTCCTGCTGGTAGCTGCCAACCTTGGTCTAGTGTCCAGCATCACAGAGGGTCTCCCAAACACTCCCAGAGTCCCAGAGGACAGAGCCCCAAGGTAAGCTTTGAGCACCCCTGGATGTGTCTTCAATATTCTTCATCCACCCCCAAAATCTGCTGATGCTTTAGCAGCAACCTTTGGGTTCATAACCTTTGGGACAGGGGCTGTAGAAATAGTACGGCGAGTAGGGTGCTTTGCCGTTGCATGCGTTCAAGCTGGGTGCAGTCCCTAGCACCCCATAAGATTCCCTGAACCAGGGCTGGAGAGATAGCACAGTAGGTAGGGCGTTTGCCTTGCACGCGGCTGACCCGGGTTCGATTCCCAACATCCAATATGGTCCCCTGAGCACCACCAGGGGTAATTCCTGAGTGCATGAGCCAGGAGTAACCCCTGTGCATCGCCAGGTGTGACCCCAAAATTAAAAAAAATACCCTGAACCAGGGCTAGCAGGGAGGGCATTTGCCTTGCATGTGGCCAACAACGGGTTCAATTCCCAGCATCCCAAACGGTCCCCCAAGCACTGTCAGGAGTAATTCCTGAGTGCAGAGCCAGGAGCCCTGAGCATCGCCAGGTGTGACACAAAAAAAATAATAATAAAAATTAAAAATTAAAAAAAAAATCTGAACCTGCCGGGTAATTACTGAGCACAGAGCCAGGAGTAATCCCTGAGCATGCGAGTGTGGCTCCAAAACAAAACAAAATAATACATAATCCTCAGGACAGACTCCTCCTGTCCTCCCTCGGAGGCTCACCCCTTGGCAGGGGGCGGGGGGGGTCCTCCCCCTACCCCTTGTCCATACCTTACAAATACAGGAGCTTAAGGGGTAGGGGGGTGTCAGACACGTGGTGCTTTTATAACGGCAATCAGAAGATTGGGTTTTCCTTCCCTGGCACCACAGATGGTCCCTCCAGCCCCTCCAGGAGTGATGCCCGAGTGTTGAGCCAGGAGTAAGCCCACCGCGCCGCTGGGTGTGGCCCCAAAACAAGATCAGGCTCTCCGGAGGGTTGGGCCCTGGCAGGGCAGAACCACCACCATTCTGCCACCAGGGGGCACTAGAAGCCCAGGCAGGTGGGATAATGAGCGTTCAGCCTTCGCTCAAATCAAGCTGGATGCTAGATAGCTACTCTCGGGTCTCAGGTTGGGGCGGGGCGGGGTGCAGGGTGGGGGGAGCCTGGTCGCTCTTGGAAGTTCCGTTAAAGGATGGTTCTTGCTGGGCTAGGTCCTTTCCCACCAGCCCCGGATTTACCTCTGCTGTCCCTGGGGGCCCGAGCCAGTACCCAGACGCCAGTGTGATTCCAGGGCTGCAAACACCCCGCAGACGCCCTGTTTTAAGGACTCAGGAGCTGGGAGGACTTGTTTGCAAGTCTAAGGCTGTGAGTTCAAATCCCCGTGTCACGGCATGTGCCAAGCCCCATCCTTGCATCCCAGATTCCCAGATGGTCCCCTGAGCCTGGCCAGACTGCTTACTGAGCACAGAGCCAGGAGTCAGCTCTGAGTACTGATGGATGTACCCCCTCCCACGCCACCCCCCAAAAAGAAAAGAAAATGGGAAAATTCAAAAGCAAAATAAATGAAAATAGTGCTACAGAAACTGTTATTGAAAAAAAAAGACTTAATGGCAGATCTACGGGACAAGGCCTTTAAAACCACTGTCAGGGCTGGAGCAATAGCACAGCGGGGAGGGCGTTTGCCTTGCATGCGGCCGACCCGGGTTCAATTCCCAGCATCCCATATGGTCCCCTGAGCACCACCAGGGGTAATTCATGAGTGCAGAGCCAGGAGTAACCCCTGTGCATCGCTGGGTGTGACCCAAAAAGCAAAACAATAAAAAAATAAATAAAACCACTGTCAGAGAAGCTCAAAGAACTAAAGGACGGGCCCAGAAAACAGTTTAAAGGACTAGAACTCATGTTTCGCATGTGATAAACCCTGGATTTGAACTCCATACCTCAAGGTCTCAGGAGCACCAACAAAAGTGAGCCCTGGGCCAGAGTACAGCACATAGGGCACTTGCCTTGTACATGGCTAACCTATGTTTGACCCCTGGCATCCCATATGGTCCCCTGAACCCCACCAGGAGTGATTCTTGAGCACAGAGGCAGGAATAACTCCTAAGTATTGCCAGGTGTGGTCAAAAAAAAAGAAAACCAACAGTGATCCCTGAGCACTGAAGAATTGGGAGTAGACTCCGAGCACTTCTGATGTGCCCCCCCCCAAAAAAAAAAGAACTTAAGGAAGATGTGGATAAAGCCAAATAAGAAATGCATGATTTTTTAAAAAAAGAGAGAGATCAGGGCTGGAGCGATAGCACAGCGGGTTGGGCATTTGCCTTGCATGCGGCTGACCTGGGTTCGATTCCCAGCATCCCACATGGTCTCCCAAACACTGCCAGGAGTAATTCCTGAGTGCAGAGCCAGGAGTAACCCCTGTGCATCACCGGGTGTGACCCAAAAAGCAAAGTAAATAAATAAACTAGTAAATATTTAAAAAACAAAATAAAATAAAAAGAAAGAGATAGAAAACCTATAAAGGAACCAAAAGTCAATGTTGAAACTAAAAATTTCAAAAACCAAAATGAAAACTTCATCCAAGAGACTCCGAGGTATCGCTGAGGAGGCAGAAGTCAGCAAACTTGACGACAGCGCCATGGACATGGTGCAGTTCTGAGAAATATCAACGATGGGCCAAGGAAAGTGAACAGACTCTAGAGCTTTGTGGGAATCCCAAACTGTTGGTCAAGAAGATTAAATGTGGGGCTGGAGCGATAGTACAGTGGGTCCGGTCTTTGCCCTGCACTCGGCCAACCTGCGTTCGATCTCCAGCATCAAGTAGGGGGCCCTGAGCACTGCCAGGAGTAATTCCTGAGTGCAGAGCTAGGAGTAATCCCAGAGCACTGCCAGGCGAGAAGGAGGAGGAGGAGGAGGAGGAGGAAGGCATTTGCCTTGCACGCAGCCGACCCAATGTTCAATTCCCAGCACCCCATATGAGCCCTCGAGCACTGCCAGGAGATACTGAGTGCAGTGCAGGAGTAACCTCGGAGCACTGCGGAGTGCGGCCCCCAAACAAAAACAAAAGCATTAGCCATCCCAAAGATCAATATCAGAAGCCAGAGAACACGTCTAGACAAGGGCCGGGATGTCTGTCTTTCCCCAAACCTAAAACCTAAGGCTTCATTCTGCCTTTTCCCCGAGAGTCAAAGGCTTGCTCAGCGGAGGCTGGCAGATAAGACGGAGTTCGACTCAGGAGACAGCCCAGTGGTCAGCAATGCCCCCCCCCATACTAAAACTATGTTTCCCTCCTCTCCTAAAACCTCTTCTCGAGGCCGGAGCGATAGCACAGCGGGGAGGGCATTTGCCTTGCATGCGACCGACCCAGGTTCGATCCCTGGCATCCCATATGGTCCCCCAAGCACCGCCAGGAGTAATTCCTGAATGCAAAGCCAGGAGTAACCTCTGAGCATCGCTGGGTGTGACCCAAAAAGCAAAAAAAAAAAAAAAAAAAAAACCTCTTCTCACAACTGTGACAGCAAGATAAGGACATGAGGGGCTGGAGCGATAGCACAGCGGGGAGGGCGTTTGCCTTGCACATGGCCAAACCAGGATCAATTCCCAGCATCCCATAGGGTCCCCGAGCACAGAAAGAAAAAAAAAAGATAAGGACATGAGTCCAACAGCTACCAATCTGTCGCCAGCAAAGCTCCTTGCCCACCTGTCCCGATGGCCCTGGCTGCCGTAAATGAAGCTTGGAGGGCAACTTTTGGGTCAGCCTCTAGGCTGGATGGGGCTTCCCTCTCCCAGCCCTCAGGGGGCTGCCAGCTCCGAGGAATGAGTGTGGGTAAGTCAACCAAGCATGTATCCACCACTTCTCTCTGTGGGTGGGTGGGGTGCCGTGTTGGCCTCAGGCAGGGTCATCTCCCTGCCTGCTCTACTGGCTCTCCAGCCCCTCACTCCTCTCTCTTCTTGACACCTATAGCATTATTTTTCTACTATATAGAAAATGTATTGCATAAACCCAGGAAGAACTCTTTCTTTTTTTCTTTTTGGGTCACACCCAGCGATGCATTGGGGTTATTCCTGGTTCATGCACTCAGGAATTACTCCTGGTGGTGCTTGGGGGACCCTATGGGGTGCTGGGAATCGAACCTGGGTCGGCCGCGTGCAAGGCAAACGCCCTACCTGCTATGCTATTGCTCCAGCCCCAGAACTCTTTTTTTAAAATTTGTTTTATTAATGAATCACAGTGAGGGCACAGATACAGATTTAAATATTTTTGTGCTTGTGTTTCAGTCATACACTACTTGAGTACCCATCCCTCCACCAGTGCCTGTTCTCCTCCACTGATGACCCCAGCATCCCTCCCACCCCCCATCAATCTCCCCTGACCCATCCCGCCTCTGCGGCAGGGCGTTCCCTTTTGTTCTCTCTCTCTCTCTCTCTCCTTTTGGGTGTTGTGGTTTGCAATGGAGGTATTGGGTGGCCATCGTGTTCAGGAAGAACTCTTTCCTCTCCACCCCTAATCCAGGGAAGAAAGTTCCAAAGTAGCTCTGCTACATCTCTCCCCAACCCCCCGACCACCACCACCACTACCCCCATCCCTCAGCCCCAGCCATCTTCCAGAAAAATCGAATATCCAAGAGGGTAGATTTTTGTTTGTTTTGGGGACACACCCCGAAGTGCTCAGGGATTACTCCTGGCTCTGCACTTGAGAATTAACACCTATTGATATTCAGGGATCATACAGGGTGCTGGGGATCGAACCTGGGTCAGCCACATGCCAGGCAAACGCCCTCCCCACTGTCCTATAGCTCCAGCCCCCAGGAAGATGGACTTAAGTGACCAGGACAGCCTCCCAGGAAAGCAGAAGCCATCATCCGCCTCCTGAAACTTCAGAGGACCCTGCCGGTCCCATCAGAACCTGGAAATGTTGCACCATCCAAGAAACATTGAAAGCTGAAACCATCTCCAAGAGCCAGGCTCTCAGTATTAAAAGAAAAGTCATGCAAAAATTGGATGTTCTAGGGGCTGGAGCGATAGGATAGCGGGGCGGGCGTTTACCTCACATAGGGCTGACCCTGGTTCAATCCCCAGCATCCCGCATCCCATGTGGTCCCCTGAGCAATACCAGGAGTGATTCCTGAGTGCAGAGCCAGGAGGAACCCCTGAGCATCGCTGGGTGTGACCCTAAAAGCAAACATAAATAAATAAATAAATAAATAAACAAATAAATAAATAAATAAATAAATCACTGTCACTGTCATCCCATTGCTCGAGCGGGCACCAGTCATGTCTCCATCTTGAGACTTGTTACTGTTTGGCATATCAAATACGCCACGAGGAGCTTGCCAGGCTCTGCCGTGCGGGTGAGATACTCTCGGTAGCTTGCCAGACTCTCCGAGAGGGACGGAGGAATCGAACACGGGTCGGCCACGTGCAAGGCAAACGCCCTACCACTGTGCTATTGCTCCAGCCCAAATAAATAAATAAATAAATAGTTGGATGATCCCCAGTGATGGAGGGATGGGGGACGGACTCCCACATACCAGGCCAAGGACCCTGCAGAGGCCCGAGGTCAGCTCGTCACACTGACCTGATCTGCCTCAGCGAGCCAAGCCTTGGGTAATCTTGGCCGAGGCAAGTAGTCCAGTAAGAACGGTTTCTTAATTGATATGGAAACCACCACCCACTCAGTCCTTAGCCAATCTCTTCCAGGTCTTCGCTCAGCTAGATCATGGGGTGCAAGAGGCACCCACGGAAGCGATAGCACAGCGAGGAGGGTGTTTGCCTTGCACATGGCTGACCCGAGTTCGATTTCCAGCATCCCATAGGGTCCCCTGAGCACCACCAGGAGTAATTCCTGAGTGCAGAGCCAGGAGGAACCCCTGTACATCGCCAGGTGTGACCTAAAAAAAGCAAATAAATAAATAAAATAAAAAAGGAGCACCCAAAATAAAAAAGTTGACTCTAGGTCTCTATTCTTACGGTGTGTGCGCACAATCATCAATCATATTGATTAGAAATGACTGAACTGTCATTGATATTTGGTGCTTATTCGTTTAGAAGGCTTTTATTTTTTTAGCTTGTCAATCAGAGTGAATTCTGAATTGTCCTATTTGTCTGTGACTCTCTAAACTAGCACTTCCAGCTGTTTTTTTTTCCGGCTGACCTATATTGATTAAGGACTTCTAAGACTATGCAAATTGGAGACGGATGATTGAGCAGTTGATACGGATGACAGAGATTATCACAGCAACTCTACTATTGTTCTTTTTTTTTATTTTTTCCTTTTTGGGTCACACCCGGTGATGCACAGGGGTTACTCCTCGCTCTGCACTCAGGAATTACCCCTGGCAGTGCTCAGGGGACCCTATGGGATGCTGGGAATCAAACCCGGGTCAGCCGCGTGCAAGGCAAACGCCCTACCCGCTGTGCTATCACTCCAGCCCCCTGTTCTTTATTTTTTTTAACAAATGCCTGAAGACCTCAGGACACTCAAACCAGGCAAACCTGTCATCAGAAGAGGTTTTGAGAAGTAGAACCGGCAGCTCCCAGAGCTCTTTCTGAGTTTTCCAATTACTTCCATTTTAAGCTCTTGTGCCTCGCTTTGTCTGCACCCAGGATTTATTATTTATTTATTTATTATTTTGCCTTTCGGGTCACACCCGGCGATGCTCAGGGGTTACTCCTGGCTCTGCACTCAGGAATTACACCTGGCAGCACTCGGGGGACCCTATGGGATGCTGGGAATCGAACCTGGGTCGGCCACATACAAGGCAAACGCCTGCCCCACTGTGCTATCGCTCCAGCCCCTGCACCCAGGATTTAGACAAGACTTCCTGGCCTGACAGATGCTCAGGGTTGAGAGATTAGTTCTAGGAAATGCCTGGACAAAACAAGTTCTGAAGTAGAGCTACTGGACAAGTCCCAAAGACAGCTCCAAGATTATAATGAAGATGGGGCCCAGGGTCATACCCAGCGGGGAGGGGGTTTTGCCTTGCACGAGACAGACCTGGGTTTGATCCCTGGCATCCCATAGGGTCCCCCAAGCACTGCCAGGAGTAATTCCTGAGTATAAACCCTGAGCATCACCAAGGGCAGCCCCCTCCGTCTGTGAAAAATTTAACAATTTTTCTTTATAATTTTTTTAAGTAAACATATTTTATTTAGAGGTTTCTGAGAGAAGGAGGAAGGGATAAGTGGGAGAGAGAATAGTTAGAATAACGCACTCAAGAGAGAACGTGAGCTTCTCCAAGGGTGGAGAGAGCCCCTACACACATCCTAGCACTGGACAAGAAAGCATGAAAGTACACATCTCAAGAATGGAGATGCGGGCGACACATGTGCTCAGGCTACCGCATGTGCTCGGCCACGTGGGCACAAGCAGCACATGGGCTCAGGCAGCATATGCACCAACAAGTTTTCAAAGAAACCAAAATGTGCCAACACAAGTATTAAAGGTTGCTGTATGAGCAAAAGGTTACTTTCATGGAGGCAGGAGGGTGTGAAGGTAGAAAGTTGTTTACCTTTGAAGAGACATTCCCACTCCGGCCCCCCCCCCCCAACATCAGCAGTGCATCTCACCTTTTCCCCAAAAGATGACCCCATTCAGAAGGAAGTAGCTGCATCTGAATCGTTACCCCATTTCTTCTTTTTTTTTTCTTTTTGGGTCACACCCGGCGATGCTCAGGGGTTACTCCTGGATCTGCACTCAGGAATTACCCCTGGCAGTGCTCAGGGGACCATATGGGATGCTGGGAATCGAATCCGGGTCGGCTGCGTGCAAGGCAAACCTCCCCGCTGTGCTATAGCTCCAGCCCCCTCGTTACCCCATTTCTATAATGAACAACTCGTAGGGACTAGAGAGGTGGCAGAGGTCTGGAATTCAGCCAACTAGTGACCCCAAACACTGTGTATGATCTCCCAAGCTCTACCAGGAGTGATTCAGAGCATCAGGCAAGGAATAACCCTGCCAGATGTTGCCTCGAACAATAAAAAACAATAATAATCCAATATGAATGATAAAATGAAAAGGTCACAATGTTAAATTAATACTTCAGGAAAAAACTCTAGAGCCAGAGCGATAGTATAACTGGTAGGCTCTTGCCTTGCACGCAGCTGACCCAGGTTCAATCCCCGGCATCCCCAAGGGTCCTCCCGAGCACCACCAGAAGTGAGTCCTGAGTGCAGAGCCTGGAGTAACCCCTGAGCATCACCAGGTGTGCCTCCCCTCAAAAATAAATAAATGGGTAGGGAATAGTTTTGAATTGAGAGGCAAAACCCCACTGGATACAGACTGTTCAATGAACTTAGACCACCTGGATACAGAAGCGTAGTGTAATTTTCTAGTGGATACTACCCCTTGAAACTCTTGCAGTCAAATGCTCTACTACTGAATTCTACCCCACTCCGGTTTCTCACAGAGGCAGAAGCCCTCGTCATGTGTCTCTGGCTGGGTCTAGCTCATTTTATGTAGTAGGGGTGGGAAGAGGATGTTGGGGAAGGACCAAGCTATCAGGGCGAGCCCACGTAGACTGTACTACAGATAGGAACATTTTCCCCCTTCAAGCTGCCTTCAGAAAATAATTTCAGTATATTGAAAGAGGCAATTTTTCCTTCTCTCACAGAAGCCTGGCTGGTCTTTGACATGCAGATCTCAGGTGCTAGCCAGGCCTGATTTTTGACTCTGGCCCAGCCTAGTCTTTGGGATGTAAATCCCAGTGCTTTTAGCCCAAGGAAGGTTTCAGGTTTGGTTTTGTATCTTCTTTCCGGAGGCCTAGATTACTGGCCTGCGGATACAAGGAAATAATGCTGCCTCAATGTTCTTCCTGTACCATCTTTTGATGCCTTTGGTGACGTCACTGTACTGCGCCCTTTAGAGGTACCATGATCAATAAATGGAGATCCACGGGGCTCTCTGCCTTTGCCACGAGCCAGAGAGAGCCTTGGACCTCCATGAGACACATTTCTTCCGAGTTCCTTATCTCAGCGCCTCCGACCACACAAATATTCACGCAACCAAAGGAATGATTGGAAAACAGCTTTTCCTGATGCTCAAATCCCCAGGAACAGAGGCAAAGGTCATTTCCCCCGTTATACCCATGCTCTTCCAGTGCTTCTGTATTCGACAGGAAGCGGCCAGACCAAAGGCCCAACATCTATAAAGACAGAGAGCAATGACCTTGGAGATAACAATTTTAAGGGTAAAGATCCAGATCCTCGGCCTGCCTGACCAGTCTATTCAGAGACAGCGGCAGGTGGACAAAAAGCTTTGCTGGCAGCGAGCAGGCAGATTGGGAGATGTCAAGTAGCAATCTTGCTGCTACAGCCATAAGAAGATGTTTATATCTTCGGGGTTTTTTTTTCCCCCTAATTTTTACTAAAGAGCCATGGTTTACAAAGTTACTGATCACTTGTATCACTTGTCATCCCGTTGATCTTCTATTTGCTCCAGCGGGAGCCAGTAAGGTCTCCATTTGTCTCTGTCGCGTACTAGTGTAGCCCAGTGGTATCTGCTCGCTCCAGGAACAGGAAGAGCCTCAAATTGTTCATTCAGGGGTTTGTTTGTTTGTTTGTTTTTCTTTTGGGGTCTTACCCTGCAATGCACAGGGGTTACTCCTGGCTCTGCACTCAGGAACCACCCCTGGCAGTGCTCAGGGGACCGTATGGGATGCTGGGAATCGAACCCGGGTTGGCCGAGTCCAAGGCAAATGCCCTCCCCGCTGTGCTATTGCTCCAGTCCCTCATTCAAGGTTTTGACGAAGAAGTCTGACCATCTTGTTGGTAGATGGCCACGCGGTCTTCTGACGTCCCGTGGAATCCAGTCAGTAACAGCTCTAGTCCAGCGGTCGTCTCTGAATCGCATTACGTGTCCGGCCCATCTGATTTTCGACGCCTTGGCAAACGAGACAGCGTCCCTGATGCTTGATCATCGACAGAGGTCGGAACTGAGTTACTGATAGTCACACACTAATTCAACGCTAGTGTCAACATCCCTGCACCAGTGTTCCCAGATTCCGTCCGCACCCTAAACCCCACTCCACCCCCGCCTGTCACCTTGACAGGCACGTTACAAAGTTGCAGTGGTTGCTACTAAGATCTCATGTTTTCAGTTCTGATGAGCCTGCATTTGGGATAGAGGTCTCTACCCCTCCCCCACATCAGTGGTACAACCAAGCGCTGATGCCCCGTTCCCCTTTTACTTCATCCTCTCACAAGACAACTTTCCATAGGAGAAGGGAACGGGGAAATAGTTTTGGAGAAGGGAAAGCGTGGTTTGCAGACTAGTAGATCCCAGAATTAATTTTGTCCCGGGCTGGTCTTCTGAGGCAATACTCCATCTTCTCTGCCAACCTAAACAAGTAAGAGTTGATTTAGCTTTGGGGTAAAGGGTAGCAGGAGGCTTCATCTCTGGGTGTGGGAGAAGGGGAAGGCAAAGATAGCTGTCTAGATCTTGCTTCGGTTGATTTTTCTGGCTTCTAGTTGGGCTCTTTGGGCCAGTTTCACCTTCATCATTTCGAATCAAAATAAACAAAGAGACTGAAAAGCTCCCGCACCCAAGATCGAGCTCAAAGGTCTTGCATGTGCTAGGGCCCAGGTTTAATCCTAGTCATCATCTGGCCCCCTATGCACCACTGGGTATGATTCTCATGGTCCCTGAGCATCAGTGGGTATGACCTTAGTGGCTTCTAGCACCACTGAGCCCACGCAGTAGAGACGGACCCAAGAGATGGACTGTGGGGCTGGAGCCATAGTACAGCGGGCAGGGTGTTTGCCTTGCAAACAGCTGACCCAGGTTCGATTCCCGGCATCCCACATGGTCCCCTGAGCACCACCAGGAGTAATTCCTGAGTGCAGAGCCAGGAGTAACCCCTGAGCATCGCTGGGTGTGACCCAAAAAAGCAAAAACAAAAAGAGATGGACCATGTGGTCTAAGTACGACCCTTGGACCCCCTAAGCACAGCTTGAAAGTGTCCAAAAAGAAAAGAAAATAATAGTTACAGGAGGCAGGGAACTAAGTATCGGAAGCTCCCAAATTTAGTTGATCTTCTCCTCCTTTTCAGAAAAAAATTACTTGTCGCCTCCCTGGAAAGCAATGTGAACAGAAACCTAGCAGAAGGAAGGAAGTCATAAAGATCAGAAGAGAGATAAATGAAAGAGAACAGGAAAAAAATAGAGATAATCAATGAAACCAAAAGTGTCTTTGAGAAGATGAACAAAATTGACAAACCTTTAGCTAATGAACTAAAAGAAAAAGAGAAGGGACCCAAACTACTAAAATCAGTAATGAAAGTGGGAACCTTACTACCTATTTTACAGTAGTAAAAAAAGAGATTACTGTGAATAATTGCATGCCAACAAATTGGATCACCTAAATGAGAAGAATAAATTCCTAGAAACACAACACCTACCAAGATTAGATCACAAAGAAATAGAAAATCTGAACAGATCTATTACTAGAAAATACACTGAATCAGCAATGATAAAAATTTCCAAAAAAAGCAAAGCTTGAATGACTTCCCTGATAGGTTTTATAAAATATACCTGATACAAATACCAGGTTTGGGTGGGGGGAGCAGTAGTACAGAGAGAAAAGCACTTGCCATGCACACAGCAGCCCATGTGGTCCCCCAAACCCACGAGGAGTAAACCGTGAGCACCACCGGATGTAGCCACCAAACCAAAATAACTGTCACTGTCACTGTCATCCCGTTGCTCATCGGTTTGTTAAAGCAGGCACCAGTCACCTCTCTCATTGTGAGACTTATTGTTACTGGTTTTTTTTTTTTTTTTTTGCGTACCCAATATGCCACGGGGAGCTTGCCAGGCTCTGCCATGCGGGCGTGATACTCTCAGTAGCTTGCCGGGCTTTCCGAGAGGGGCGGAGGAATCGAACATGGGTCAGCCACGTGAAAGGCAAACGCACTACCGCTGTGCTATTGCTCCAGCCCACCAAAATAACAATAATAATAAAAAATTAAAAATAAATACACAAAGTTAGTCTCAAAGGACTTTTTTTTTTTTTTTTGGTTTTTGGGTCACACCCGGCGACGCACAGGGGTTACTCCTGGCTCTTCACTCAGGAATTACCCCTGGCGGTGCTCAGGGGACCATATGGGATGCTGGGATTAGAACCCGGGTCGGCCGTGTGCAAGGCAAACGCCCTCCCCGCTGTGCTATTGCTCCAGCCCCTCAAAGGACATTTTCAACAGAATAAATGGGAAACCCATAGAACAAGAGAAATGTTTGAAAATTGTATATCTAGATTGTATAGAGAATTCCCAGAACTCAGTAACAAAGACAGTGACTTAAAAACAAAAACAAAAATGGGAAAATGATTAAATAGACTTTTCTGAATGGACTTTTTCTTCCCAAAGACAAATAAATGGCCAATAAGAGCAACAAATGATATTCTACACACCAAGACTAGGAAAATGAGATACCACCTCATACCTATTAGGATGTTTTTTTTCTTATTACTTTAAATTCATTTTTTCATTATTCTAGGTCAAATACAACAGGCACACAAGTTTTGAGCTAAATATCACTGTATCACTGTCATCCTGTTGCTCATCGATTTGCTCGAGCAGGCACCAGTAACGTCTCCATTGTGAGACTTGTTGTTACTGTTTTTGGCATATCGAATACGCCATGGGGAGCTTGCCAGGCTCTACCATGTGGGCGGGATCCTCTCGGTAGCTTGCTGGACTCTCCGAGAGGGACGGAGAAATCGAACCCGGGTCAGCCATGTGCAAGGCAAATAACCAGTAATTCTCTTACAGGCTAGAAATTGCTGAGGAGCTTTATATGTTTTATTCATTTATTTCTTTTAACTGAATCACCACCCAATCCAATCATGAACAACTTTGTAACTGTGCTGTTGTTGTTGTTGGTTTTTAAAGCCCCACTGGGTAGGGACAGGGAGGAAACACAGTGATTAGACCTCTAGGCCTGCAAGGGGCCAACCCGGATCACTCTCCCCACAGCGCCCCTTCTAGAGCTTCCGATGCTAATGTCAAGCTCTAGCAAAGGCGAGATTGGTGACATTTGTCCAGATGTGCCACCTGCACCATCTCCTGCGGTATGACACCACCCTCTCCTTTCTACTATGAGCCCTGCATCGCTTCAGGGATCCTGAACTTTCACGACAGTGCAACCCCCCCCCTCCCAATTAGGGAAAGAGCTTCCACAATCAACTCACTCTCCCGGGAAAATGTCTTATGTCCTTCTGGCTCCACGATTCACTCATTCTCCAGGGAACTGGCCAGGTCCTTCCAGCACGCAGCTCAGGGCAGCGTAATCCACTGGTGGCATGGAAGCTGGCTGGCACAGGTCTGCTCATGCCAAGCTTGCCCACATACTCCCTGTGGACACCCCATGATGCAGGGGGATGCCACCGACTCCTAGCCTGAGTCACGGGCTCACTTAGCAAGGGCGTGAGCAGGGAGGTGCCAGTTGGCATAGATTTCCCTTGCGTGGTCCTTCATCTGGTTGATCCTTCCGCTCCTTCTCAGACTCCAGCCTGCCAGCCCGCGTCTATTAGCCACAACCATTCTCCGCAAAGGAGAGACGGGGCTACTGAGCTGGAGAGATAGTGCAGGGCTGAGGTGTGGGCTTGCATGCAGTGGATCCAAGTTGGATCCCTGGAACTGTAGATGGCTCCCCCGAGCATTACCAGGGTCACACCCTAAGCTTGGAGCCAGAAATAACTTCTGAGCACCTCTCGGTCTGACCCAGGTCACCCTCAGCCCTGAAAGGAGGAAGTATTCTTTTTTTTTTTTTTTTTTTTTTTGCTTTTTGGGTCACACCTGGTGATGCACAGGGGTCACTCCTGGCTCTGCACTCAGGAATTACCCCTGGCGGTGCTCAGGGGACCCTATGGGATGCTGGGATTCGAACCCGGGTCAGCCACGTGCAATGCAAACGCCCTCCCCGCTGTGCTATCGCTCCAGCCCTAGGAGGAAGTATTCTAGTCCAGTTTGCCAACAATGGAGATCGCAGGGTGTCACTTTGACAGCCTCCCCTTCAGAAGACCCTCACCAGGGGCTGGAGTGATAGGACAGTGGGCAGGGCATTTACCTTGCAGGCCACAGATCTGGGTTCAATCCCCGGCATCCCATCTACTCCCCCGAGCCTGAGAGAGTGATTCCTGAAAGCAGAGCCAGGAGTAAGCCCTGTGCACCCCTGGGTGTGGTCCCCAAACCAACCAACCAGAAAAAAAAATCCAGTGACCAGAAGATTCCTTCCCCCACCTCTTAAGGACAGGAGGGAAGCAGTGGTGAGAGAATGGGAGGTTCCCATGGCCAACCCGCTGTCTTCCTTTCTCAGCAAGATCTGTCAAAAACAAGAGTGTGGGAAAGATGAGTCAGATACATTTCCTTTGCGTCACCGAACCAGACTCTCCAGTCACGGCACGCCCAAGCCCTGTGTGCAATGCGTTATACCCTAAGGCAGCACCTTCAGACTCTGGAGAAAATAAATGGCTCCTGCAGATGTCAGTGGGTTGCATTAGCACCAGAAAGAATAAAATTCCGAGGAATAAGAAGCTAATGGAGGGGCTGGATCAATAGTATAGTGGGGAGGGCGTTTGCCTTGCCTGTAGCCGACTGGGGTTCGATTCCCAGTACCCCATATGGTCCTCTGGACACCGCCAGGGGTGATTCCTGAGTGCAGAACCAGGAGTAACCCCTGTGCATTGCCAGCTGTGACCCATAAAGCAAAAAAAAAAAAAAAAAGGAGCTAATGGAGAAAGTATAATATACTTGACATTGAAAACTGTGTCTTGGGGCTGGAGTGATAGCACAGTGGGTAGGGCGTTTGCCTTGCACTCGGCCGACCCGGGTTCAAATCCCAGCATCCCATATGGTCCCCCGAGTAATTACACCGTCAGGAGTAATTCCTGAGTGCATGAGCCAGGAGTAACCCCTGTGCATCGCCGGGTGTGACCCAAAAAGTCAAAAGAAAAAAAGGAAAACTATCTTTTAGAGATATTAACAAAGACCTAAATAAGTATAAAGATACCTTGTTTATGGATTGGAAAATCTACCATTTTTTTTGGTTTTTGTTTTGCCTTTTGGTTTTTTGTTGTTGTTTTCAGTTTTTTGGGGGTGTTTTTAGCTTTTTTTTTTCTTTTTGGGTCACACCGGCGATGCACAGGCTTTTGCACTCAGGAATTACTCCTGGTGGTGCTCAGGGGACCCTATGGGATGCTGGGAATTGAACCTGAGTCACCCGCATGCAAGGCAAACTCCTTCCCCACTGTACTATCGCTCCAGTCCCTTGGTTTTGCCTTTTGGGGGCCACACCCCCGTGATGCTCAGGAGTCACTCCTAGAAATCTCAGGGGACCATGTTTCAACAGAGATGGCATCTGGGTTGGCCCCGTGCAAGGCAAGTGCCCCACCTGCTGTACTATCTTTCCAGCCTGAGACCTACTATTGATAAGAAAATAACTTTTCCTAAATTCACTGACAGACCCAATACAAACCCTCTCAAAATTCTGACTAACTTCTCTTACAGAGACACACTTCTAATTATAGAAATCATCAGAAAATACAAAAGACACTACTGCCGAAGTCATTCTGGAAAGGAAAAGCAAAGTTGGCAGTTCAGACTTCCTGATTTCAAAACATACTATAGAGTTACTGTAACCAAAACAACATGATTTTAGCATCAAGCCAGACATAGAGGGGCTGGAGCGATAGCACAACGGGTAGGACGTTTGCCTTGCACCTGGCCGACCCGGGTTCATATCCCAGCATCCCATATGGTCCCCTGAGCACCGCCAGGAGTAATTCCTGAGTGCAGAGCCAGGAGTAACCCTTGTCATCGCCGATGACCCAAAAACAAACAAACAAACAAAAGACATAGAGATCAAAGGAATAAGCTCAACTCCAGAAATAAATCTATGTGTCTACAGTAAATTGATTTTGTTAAGTATAACAAGACTACTCAGTGTGAAAAGATTATTTATGTTAGGGGTAAGGGTAGTTTGGGTCACACCTAACAGTGCTCAGGGCTTACACCCTGGGTTCTGTACTCAGGACTCAATCCTGGCAGTTTTGGGGAGACAATATGCCAGGGATCAAATGAATAGATTTTTTTTCAACAAACAATGTTGGAGCAAAAGGATGAAATTGTATATGAAAATCATGCACAAAATTAGCAACTCATATACATAAAAGGTCATTTAAACCACATCATATAATTTTTTTTATTCTTACATAAAAGAATTTTAAATGTAAGAGCCCAAGCAATAAAACTCTTAGAAACACAGAGAGTTAGGGCATTTGCCTTGCATGTGGATGGCACCAGGTTCAATCCTCAGCATCCCCCCCAAAAAATAAAATGAGACTCCACTTCACAGCAACTAGGGTAGTACAGTTGTGTTAAGTGGAAACACATCTGTTGCAAAGAAACTAGAGCTCTTGCATACGGCTACTAAGAACCTAAACTGGTTCTGCTGCTGGGGCAGCCAGGAGCGCCAGAACTTACTCTGTGACCTAGCAACCCCACTACTGAGCAGATGCCCAAGAGAAACCAGAGCATTCGTTCACACCGGGGCTGGAGCGATGGCACAGAGGGTAGGGCGTCTGCCTCGCACATGGCTGACCTGATTGATCCCCAGCATCCCATAGGGTCTCCTGAGCACCGCCAGGAGTAACTCCTCAGTGCAGAGCCAGGAGGAGCCCCTGAGCATCTCCAGGTGTGACCCAAAAAACCAAACCCACCAAACAAACAAACATTGGCTTACGCAAAAAAAACTTGCACACGAACCTTCTGTGGCAGTAATATTATTCATAAGAGCCCCAAAGGAGAAGCTACCTAACCATCCGTGAACTGACGCCATGAACTAATGCCATAAACACAATTGGTATATTGATATCATGAAGATGATTCAGTCATGAAATGGGGCTGGAGCAATAGCACAGCGGGGAGGGCGTTTGCCTTGCATTCGGCCGACCCGGCTTCAATCCCCGGCATCCCATAGGGCCCCCCAGCACCACCTGGAGTAATTCCTGAGTGCATGAACCAGGAGTCACCCCTGAGCATTGCTGGGTGTGACCCACAAAAGAAAAGAAAAAAAAAGAAAAAGCATGTAGGGGGCTACTGCGACAGCACGGCGACCACCACCGTTCAGAATCAGTTGGACAGAGAGGTGGGAGTTTGCAGTGGTGGGACGAGATGCTTGGAGAATCTTGCAATGGGGGAGGCAGAGCCGGCCCTGCCTCCTGCCCAAATGAGACCCCGAGCAGTCGCCCATGGACAGCTCCTCCGCTCCTGAACAGCCATGATCCCAGCACCACAGAAACCAATCTCGGAATGCAGCGGCTCCTGGCAGAAATACCTCTGGACTTAATACCAGAATTCCAAATCTGGGCGGCCGCTTTGAGACCGTGCAACATCATATGCTCTTTGTTACCAACAATAGAAAACATACAATCTAATGATGCTATTCTAACAGGTCTGACTGTTGGGGGGAAACTCCAAATAATGGTAGTGAGTTTCCTGTCGAAAATTGAATGTAATCAAAGTAAGGAAAGAGTAAAGTGCTAATCATCTGCCACACAGGCAGAGGGGTAGTGGGCGGGGGAGGCTGGGGTTATTGGTGGTGGAACATGTGCACTGGTGAAGGGATGGGTGTTTGAGCATAGTATGACTGAGACTCGATCCTAAAAGCCCTGTAACTGTTCTCACAGTGACTCAATTAAAAAATAAATTAAAGGGGCTGGAGCGATAGCACAGCGGGGAGGGCGTTTACCTTGCACGCGGCCGACCCGGGTTCGATTCCCAGCATCCCATAGGGTCCCCTGAGCAGCACCAGGGGTAATTCCTGAGTGCAGAGTCAGGAGTGACCCCTGTGTGACCCAAAAAGAAAAAAAAATTAATTAAATAAATAAATAAATAAATAATTAAAAAAAGAATGTAGGGGGCTAGAGAGATAGCACAAGGGCTAAGGGGTCTTGCATAGAACCGACCCCCTCCCCTGCCACACACACACACACACACACACACAATACCTGGCGTCACAGGTGGTCTCCCCAGCACTGCCAGGAGAGATGCCAAAGCACAGCACCGAGAGGAAGCCCTGAGCACCACCAGGCAGGGCTGAGCCACGCCTAACCCCCCCCCCCCCATGAAGAAAAGCTGCATCATTTCCCCAGGACCCCTTTCGTCCCTGCAGGCTGGGAGGCAGTGTAGAAGCCCAGGGCCTCCCAGGGCCAAGCCAGTCCCTCGGGTCATCCCTAGGGTGAGGAATGAGCCCGGGGCCTGGACGCTGAGAGGACAGTGACGCAGCATTTCTCCCCACCAGGTCGTGGAGCAGAGTTGGCAGGTGGGGCAGGCGGCGGCTGTGGGGTGGAGGCCGGGAGAGCCTCTCTCGAGGGCAGCGTGCCAGCCTGCACGAAGGTGAAACGGTCCACGGCCTATGACTCAGCGATTCCACGGTGCTCCCGTGACCCTGTTTGAAAGCGTGGGTGCTTGTCCCCCCTAACAAACGCCCCCCCAGGTCGGGTAAGACCCTGGGCAAAGCAGGGTAGGTCTTTTTTTAAAAATTTATTTTATTGAATCACCATGTGGAAGGTTACAAAGTTCTCAGGCTTATGTCTCAGTTATACAGTGCTCAAACACCCGTCCCTTCACCAGTGCCCATATTCCACCACCAAAAACCCCAGTATACCTCTCCCCACCCCGCCCCCGCCTGCGTAACTGATAAATTTCACTTCATTTTCTCTTTACCTTGATTACATTCCATATTTCAACACAAAACTCACTATTGTGGTTGGAGTTTCCCCCCCAAAAGACAGCCCTACTGCCAAGGAAGCATTTGATAATTAGTTTTCCATTGCTGAGAATATTAAGTCCCGCTGTTCCAAGTACAAAACTTTTTTTTTTGCCCTCCTTCCTGCGCCACCAAGTTCATGCCTGCTTAATAATTCTCATAATATGACTGATGCCATGCTGCCCGACAAAGGAAAAAAAAAAAACCCGAGAAAGAGGGATATTTCCTGTCCTCAGCCGGCGTGGGGCTATGGCTTAGTTGACAGTGTAGCAACATGTCAAAGCAGGGTAGGTCTTAAGAGAATCACAGTGTAAAGAACGGGGTTGACCCCGGGAAAGGACAGACTAGATAATGGAGCAAAATCAGAAGTGGGCAGGGCTGGAGAGATGGCCCAGCGGGGAGGGCGTTTGCCTTGCATGCGGCTGACCTGGGTTCGATCCCCACCATCCCATAGGGTCCCCCGAGCACTGCCAGGAGTGAGTCCTGAGTGCAGAGCCAAGAGGTACCCCTGAGCATCGCATCGCTGGGTGTGACCCAAAAAGCCAAAAAAAAAAAAGCAGAAGTGGGCAGAGGAGGCGGGGGCGGCAGACAGAGCGATAGCACAGTGGGGAGGGTGCTTGCCTTGCATGTGGCTGACCCGGGTTCGATTCCTGGCATCCTATTTGATCCCCTGATTCTCCTCCAGGAGCGATTCCTGAGTGCAGAGCCAGGAGTAACCCCTGGGCATCGTCAGGTATGGGCCAAAAACGAACGAAGGAACAAAAAGATGCAAGGGGGGTTGACTTGGGTGCCCAGGGAATGAATCCCCAGTCCGAGGCCTCACAGGGGCTCCTGAGAGTTACTGGGTGTGACCCCCATAGACCGTGGAGACACCTCTGAGTATGAGCCAAGGTGCTTGGAGCAGACGCACCCCACTTGGAGAAGCCTCTGAGTGTGAACACGAAGCACCACACCCACCCGCAGGGCCCCCCCAGCTCCTTGGGTTCAGCTCAACTTCCTTCAAGCCCACTGCTTGGGGCTCAGGAGCAAACGCTGAAAAGGAGGGAGGAGGAGCAACCACTTATTATCCACAAACCAGCGTGGCATGGAACTGAGTCTTTAGTTTTGTTTTTTATTGACTCACTGGAGACACACAGTTACAAAGTTGTTCCTGACTGGGTTTCAACCATACCGTGTTTCAACACTCATCTGTCCCTTCAGCAGTGTACATGTCCCAGCACCCAGCACCAATGTCCCCAGTTTCCTTCCGCCACCCCCCTCCTCAGCCTGCCTCTATGGTAGGCACTTTCCTTCTCTCTCTCTCTCCCTTGCTCCCTCTCTCCCTCCCTCTCTCTGTCTCTGTCTCTGTTTCTGTGTCTCCCTGTCTCCCTCTCTCTCTCTCTCTCTCTCCCTCCCTCTCTCTCTGTCTCTGTCTCCCTGTCTGTCTCCCTATGTCTCTCTCTCCCTCCCTCTGTCTCTGTCTCTGTCTCTCTCTCCCTCCCTCTCTCTGTCTCCCTCTCTCTCTCTCTGTCTCCCTCTCTCTCTCTCTCCCGCTCCTTCTGGGCCTTATGGTTTGTGATACAGGTACTAAGTTTATCAAGCATCACCTATTTCCCTATACTCCTTTCAGCTCGCAGTTTTTGTCTAGAAGGATCATTTCCAACTATCCTTGTCGTTTCACAGATAAATTTTGAAAGTTTTTTTAACATCATTATTCGAATTATATTATTTCATTGTCACTCAGATTTGGAGGGGGGACACACAAAGCAGGCTCAGGGGCTCTTCCTGGCTCTGTGTTCAGGAGTGGCCCCGTCAGTGCTCAGAGGACCGTATGGGGAACCAGGATCGAAGCAGCTTCACCTCCAAGGCCGGTGTCTCACCTCCTGTATTAGCCCAACGCCCTGATTTCCCTTCCCTTTGCTGTTCTTGTTGATGAGGCAGTTGCAGTGACCAGGGGTCTCCACCTCCCCCAGCACCCCCCCCTCACACACACACACACACACACACACACACACAAGACCCCTGGTCACGCCCCTCAGCCACAGTGCTTACAACATTTCCTCAGAGTTGCAGTGTGTGGGCCTGGAGCGATAGCACAGCGGGGAGGGCGTTTGCCTTGCATGCAGCTGACCCGGGTTCGATTCCCAGCATCCCATGTAGTCCCCCAAGCACCGCCAGGAGTAATTCCTCCTGAGTGCATGAGCCAGGAGTCACCCCTGTGCATTGCCGGGTGTGACCCCAAAAGAAAAAAAAAAGCCAGAGTTGCAGTGCTCACAACCTTTTCTGTGATGCAGACACATGCCAGGCAGGAATCTCTTGTGACCCTGGGGGTCGCAGAGAGCAGGACGGCCAGGAATACACCAAGTGTAGCTGGGACATCATGGCAGAGGCTACCAAGGCAGGTGCTCCAACCCCTGTGTTCTTCCTCCAGCCCCCTGCCCCCCTACTGCTGGGATCTGACTCTGTCCGCAAGAAGATCAGGCTGGTTCAGAGGGGTGCTGGGACTTGTCCTAATAACCCAGTTGGCTCCTGGCAGAGATGCTCTGGGCCACCAATCTGAAATCCACGTGATTCCCACAGCCATGTTTCCTCCAGTGCTCCTCCAGTTCTGGTAGGCAGTGGGGGGGGGAGGTGGAGGGGGGCCCAGGGCACTCCCCTATAGCCTCGACTGCTGTCTCTGAGAATTCCCCTCTCGCCAAACACTTGCGCCTGACCTCAGAGGCACACACCTCTCAGCGCGCACCTCAGGCACATGTTGATTTGCATACTATCTGATTTCGGAAATGAACTTCGCCTTCAACCCCGATGAATTCTTAGAACCACAGAGCGGAGAATATCATGCGAGTGGACGGACGACCTCTCAAGGGTAGAGTACGGGGCTTGGGTTGGGGTGGGGGGCGGGGGGGGGGCGTGCAGAATGACAGTTCAGGGAGGAGGGCAACTGGCAACTTGCCTTGTGCACGGCCGGCCCAGGTTGGATCCCGGGCACCCCCGAGGGTCGCCTGAGCCCCTCCAGGAGTGATCCCTGAGTGCAGAGGCAGGAGTGAGTCCTGGGCACTGCTGAATGGGACTCCCCACACCCCTCCCAACACACACACACAATAATGACTACCAGGCTGGAGAGAAAGTACAGCAGGTTGGGAACTTATTTACCCTCTACACAGCTGACTCAGTTTCCACCCCCCAGCACTACATACAGTCCCGCAGGCACCACCAGGAGCAAGCTCTGAGCACAGAGCCAGGAGCAGGCTGAAAGCAGGACTTTGCAGTAACTTCCATCTCTGGCTCTGGGGACGTGCTGCTCTTTCACAGGCGGGGTAAGCTCTCAACCCAGCGAGAATGATGCCAGGTTACAGAGAAGCCGGTCACACTGGCATTGCCAGGGTGTGAGTAGGACAGCCCGGGTGGGTCGGGGGGCTGTGAGGTCCCCCCCCCACCAAGCCCTGACGTTCTGATGCCCAAGGAGAATGAGAGGACACACTCTTGGGCTCCGCCAGACCGGAAATGGGAAAGATGCCTTGCAACAGGAAGCTTGCGATGCTGAAGGAACACCTGGAAACGTCTGCTCCTGGGCACGGGGTCTCATCAGAGAGGTCTGTGTGTCTGTATAAAAGGGAACACAACAACCAGCCATTGGGCGAGAGAAATGGTCAAAGGGAAAAATGGGTGGGGCTGGAGTGATAGCACAGCAGGGAGGGCGTTTGCCTTGCATGTGCCCGACCCGGGTTCGATCCCTGGCATCCCATAGGGTTCCCCGAGCACAGCCAGGGGTCATTCCTGAGTGCAGAGCCAGGAGGAACCCCTGAGCATTGCTGGGTGTGACCCAAAAAGCAAAAAAAAAAAAAGAGGGGGGGAAACAGGTGATAGAACAGAAACCAAAGGAAAACTCCTGCCAGAGCAATAGTGCGGCGGGGAGGGTGTTTGCCTTGCATGCGGCGGACCCAGGTTCAATCCCCACAGTCTCCCCTTGAGTCCTTCAGGAGTGACCCCTGAGTGCAGAGCCGGGAGTAAGCACCATTTCGGGTCAGGTGGGTCCCCTCCCCCCCATCTCCTGCATCACTAAGAAAGAAAGAAAGAAAGAAAGAAAGAAAGAAAGAAAGAAAGAAAGAAAGAAAGAAAGAAAGAAAGAAAGAAAGAAAGAAAGAAAGAAAGAAAGAAAGAAAGAAAGAAAGAAAGAAAGAAAGAAAGAAAGAAAGAAAGAAAGAAAGAGAGAAAGAAAGGAAGGAAGGAAGGAAGAAAGAAAGAAAGAAAAGAAAGAAAGAAAGAAGAAGAAAGAAAGAAAGAAGAAAGAAAGAAAGAGAAAGAAAGAAAGAAAGAAAGAGTCCCCAGGAATGTGGAGAGTGTTAGCTAGCTCCCCCTACCCTAATAAATTTGGCTTCCTGGTAAAGTTCTCCTATACTTCTCCACCCCCCAATCAGGGGGTCCCCGCTACAGCACCCTGACTCCCCTTTCTGGGGCTGCAGCAACAGCCATTATTAAGCACCTAAGGGCACCCCGTCAAATCCAATTCACTCTATGTGCCCCCAGGAGACCAGACACCGCACATTTATTTATTGCTTTTTTTCTCCCCATCTCTGTGTCCCATTACTTAGCTGGCACAGAAGGGATGTGTGAAAAAGTTCCAGTCAAAGGGATGCTGTGGGATTCAGACAGTCCAGGTGCCTTGGAAAGTCCAATGATACAACTGCAGCCGGAATAGCCCCAGGGCGCCCAGACCAGCAACACTGTCTCTGACTCTCCCAGGGTCCCAATTAGAAGGCGAGGGTGGGGGGTGGCTGGGGCGATAGTCCAGCAGGGCGGGTTCGACCCGGGTTCAATCCCCAGCATCCCATAGGGTCCCCTGAGCACCACCAGGAGTCATTCTTGAGTGCAGAGCCAGGAGGAACCCTGAGCAGCACTGCTAGGTGTGACCCACTGTATCACTGTCATCCCGTTGCTCATCGATTTGCTCCAGCGGGCACCAGTCACGTCTCCATGGTGATACTTGTTGTTACAGTTTTTGGCATATCGAATACACCACGGGGAGCTTGCCAGGCTCTGCTGTGCAGGCGGGATACTCTCGGTAGCTTGCCGGGCTCTCCGAGAAGGGCGGAGGAATGGAACCCGGGTCGGCCACGTGCAAGGCAAACGCCCTACCCGCTGTGCTATCGCTCCAACCCCAGGTGTGATCCAAAAAGAAAAAAAAAAAAAGAAGAAGGCGAGGGGGGGGGGGTCTCTTAGCCAGAGATTGGAGAGGGGGTCGGTCCCAGACATACCCAGAAGAAACGGAAATGCCAGATACACGGAGGCCATGGGGGTGAGGGTGCTCTGGCTTCTAGGGGCTTTTCTCTAGAAGTGCGAGAAAAATGGGGAGCTCTTGAGAAGAGCCTGGAAATCTCCGCACCGGCCAGGTCTGGGGGGGAACTGACCCTCCCCAGGGGACGTGGGTGGTGGAAGAGGGTGAAGGACAGGTGGGAGAGGAAGGACTGTCCAGGGGGCAGCCGAGAATAAGGCCAAGGCAGGGCCAGAGAGACAATACAACGGATCGGGCGCTTCCCTTGCATGTGGCTGGCCTGGTTTGATCCCTAGCACCTCAGAGGGTCCCCCAGGCCCCGCCAGGAGTGAGCCCTGAGCACAGAGCCAGGAGTAAGCCTTGAGCACTGCCGGGTGTGGTCCCAAAACAGATACCACAACAGGGATGGATAGAGCCCGGAGAGAGCTCCCCACGGCTGGCCCAGAGAGGAGTGGGGTACCCCATGAAGGGGCTCAGAGCCTGTCCCCACTGCTGCCCACAGAGAGGGCATGAGTAAGAAAGAGGCGTTCTTGGGGCTGGAGTGATAGCACAGCGGGTAGGGCATTTGCCTTGCACGCACGCGGCCGACCCGGGTTCGAATCCCAGCATCCATAGGGTCCCCTGAGCACCTCCAGGAGTAATTCCTGAGTGCAGAGCCAGGAGGAACCCCTGAGCATTGCCGGGTGTGACCCAAACACCCCCAAATAAGAAAGGGGCATTCTCCAGGGAACGGAGAAGCCCGGAGCTCGAGCGGCAGAAGGCTTGGCTTCTCTCTCTGCTACCCCCTTCAGCGTGTTCTCCCAACTCACCATTCCCCTAAGGTCTCCCCTCCCCCCAGGACCTCACCACCACCTCACGGGTCCTCCTGGGGCTTGAAGACCAGTTGCAGAGACTGATGTGACTGACATGGGCAGGGGAGGGGGAGGGGAGAGGTAGAGGGTGGGAGTGGAGGGGTGTGAGGGAGCAGCAAGAGCTGGGTCCCCAGAGCGGGTGGCACAAAGCGTGCTTCTGCCAACCTCACCCCGGGTGGGGGGGGCTCCCCCACCTTGAGAGACATCCCCCCAAGAGCTGAGAGAGCACTGGGGGGAAAGGTGGGAGGATGGAAAAAATGAAGAAAGAGGAAATCAAGCGCTGGCAGAACTTGTGAGTGAGGTCACATGGGGGAGGGGGCTGACGTTTTTTTCAGAACCCTGCCCCCCCACCACTAGAACCAGGGGGAAGGGATCAGGGAAGGGGGTTGGACCCCTGGGTCCCCAGTTCCTTTCAACACCCCCCAGATCCTAGGAATCAGGACAAGGCTGGGAGTGCACTTTGGAAACCCATCTTCCTCCCCAGTGACAAGGCTGGGAGAGGAAACGCCCCTGACTCCAGGCCAGAGGCAGAGAGGGAAGGAGAAGGCTGGCAGGGCCGTGTGGCAGGGCTGGGCTGGGCACGGGGCTCAATGACCAGCACCTGTCCTGTAGGTTTGAGAGGGTGAGTTCCACCCTGACTCTGACATCTCATGCAATGCCAGGAGCTCTCCCAGTGAGACCCCTGGCACAAGTGTGAGACCCCGGGGCCATGGCAAGTGCAATGATGAGCCAGGAGAAAGAGAAAGACGAAATGGAGAAGGAGGAGGAGGAGGAAGAGGAGAAGGAGAAGGAGGAAGAAGAGGAGGAGGAGGAGGAAGAAGAGGAGAAGGAGAAGGAGGAGGGGGAGGGGAAGGAGGAGGAAAAGGAGGAAGAAGAAGAGGAGGAGAGGAAGGAGAAGAGGAGGAGGAGGAGAAGGAGAAGAAGGAAGAAGAAGAGGAGGAGGAGGAGGAAGAGGAGGAGGAGGAGAGGAAGAAGAGGAGGAGGAGGAGGGAAGGGGGAAGAAGAAGAAGAGGAGGAGGAGGGGAAGGAGAAGGAGGAGAAGGAAGAGGAGGAGGAGAAGGAGGAGGAGAAGGAGGGGAAGGAGGAGGGGAAGGAGGAGGGGAAGGAGGAGGAGGAGGAGGGGAAAGACAAGGAGGAGGAGGAGGAGGAGGAGGAGGTGGGGAAGAAGGAAAAGGAGGAGGAGGGTTGGAGTGGGAGAAGGAGAAGGAGGAGGAAAAGGGGAGGAGGAAGAAGAAGAGAAGGAAAGGAGAAGGAATCAAAACAGGAGAAGAAAAAGGAATAGGGCAGGAGGAAGAGGAGAGAAGGGAGAGAGGAGGAGGAGGAGAAGGGGAGGATGAGGAGAGAAGGAGGAGGGCGATCACATGGGGGTG